>NC_039358.1:10808983-10853457 GCF_003573695.1 Papaver somniferum
TTTTTAAAAAAAAGAAAATAAAATTTGGTTTTTGAAATGGGAGCACGCCCACTGTTGGTTTGTGTTTGCTTTGGCTCCGCTTGGTTGAAAACTTTTGGTGGAACTGAGTCCAAAATCTCGGCCTAGAATTTGGGTACTCGGCCCACTAACGAGTTCAACTAGCGTGATCGGTTACAAGCTCAGCTGGGTTTAAAAACCCAGAATACAAAATACAAGTCCAAATTAAACAAGCTCACAAAAATTAAATACACAAGCCCAAAATTAAACAAACAAGCCCACAAATAAATTATTACAAACCCAACAGAAAATAAGAGAAGCCCAAAAATTGGCTTTAATATTACAAGCCCACAATTAAAAATTGGAAGCCCACAATTCGGGTTCTCTTAAATGGGTTACCTTTTAAGCACAACCCAGCTGCTCTGATATTGTTGCAAAAACCCAGTTGGGCTTTGGTTCTTTTCCTTGGTGGCGTCCCAGCAGAGGAAAAACAGGTTCAGAACAGCAGGTCCAACAGCAAATGAAGTGAAGCAGATGCAGATGCAAATGCTATGCAGTGAAATGCAAAATAGCTAAAGAAAAACACAGACCCAAGTCCCCGGCAACGGCGCCAAAAACTTGGTGGGCCCGGGGAAGCGTGAAAAATTAAAGTGAAATGAAACGCGGGCCTACAGTAATACCGCAAGTGCACGGTCGTCAGTTGTAGCTCGTGCAAGTACGGGTCGATCCACAGAGACTGGGTGTGTTTTGTAGTGTTTAGCTATTTTGGGCTCTAAAATGCTATTGGGCCTTGAAATGGACTATGGTCTTAAGGTTGAGAACATGAAAATATGGTCTATTGGTCTCAAAACCTTATGTTGGGCTTATGAACTCTTAGCCTAACCCAAGAAGTAAATGTGGACTGGGCCCTTAACCTACTAAACTTTTAAACAATAAACTGGGCTTGGGCCTCAGTTAATAGAACTCTAGCTGGACCTCAGACTTGGAGTTGGGCTTGACTAGGCTTGGACTGAACTGGGACTCAGAGGCTTTTGGGAGCTAGGCCTCAGTTATGTACACAGTAGACTGGGCTTAACTTCACCCAATGATGAAATGGGCTTCAACTTTTGGTTCTAACCTGGGCTTGGTATTGAACTGAGAACTGAGCTTGGGCTTTTGGATTGCTGTGAGCCAAGCTCAGTTGCAGCAGCAGCAGCAGTGGAAGGAAAGCAGCAGCAGCAGGGTTGCAAGGCAAGGAGAAAACAGCAGCAGGGGGAGACAAGGCAGCAGAACAAGGCAAGGAAGAAAGAAGAGATGGCAGTGAAGCAAAGACAATGCAATAAATAAAATGTAAAGAAGCAAAGACAATGAAGCAAAGAAGACTAACAAAATAGCAAAGAAAACAAAACAAAGAACATCAATGACAGTGGAGGAAAACAAAAGTAACAAGGAAACAATGGAGGAAATGGAACAAACCAAGGCTGTTTTAGCCAAGGGCAGTGGAGATGGTGAAGGTGAGCAACAACAAAAAATGAAAGGCAAAGTTGGGAGCCTAGGAATACTACTAGAGTGGGAAGAGAACTAGTTTGCTCACAGTCACTAGTGAGCGCTAGTTTCTCCCCAATGCTCAATCAACACAATGCTTCAAAGCTCTAACCTAGCATTCCACTTCTTGACAGTGAATTAAACCTAACATTGAACTAAACATAACATTAAACATTTACAGTGAACTAACATGGCACTAACATGAAATTAAAATTAAACATAATTAAAACATTGCATGAGATCAAATATCCTAAACATCAGACAAAATAGGGGTATAAGCTAAATAGGGCATGGAACTGGAGTTTAGATTAAAATTAAACTAGCATAAACCTAATTGCACTAACAGTTGAAAATTAAATCAAAATTAAACTTGCTAAACACAAAATTAAAACCTAAATTGAACTGTTGGAATTGAAATTGACATTAACAGAACTTCACAGTCCTGGACACTGGCTAGTCCAGCATAAGTTCACATCACACCCACAGTCCCAATTTATAGTTTACAAGAGAAGTCCCCAAAAGCCCCAAAACAGTGTAATTAGGGTTTGGTGAAAAATTGGAATTAGTTTTACCTAATCACTGATGATTGCTTCTGACTTCGACCCACGCCTCTAATTGTTCTCCTGATGTTATCCACGCCTCCAATTGCAACTCTATTTCACCTAATTTGTCAATTTCACCTCTAGGGTTCCTGACATGGGAGAGGCGTGAAATTGAGTGATTAGGAGGACATAGAGTTGGTGAAAGGGGAAGTAATAATGTGGGTTAGGGTTGTTGAGTGATTTGAGAGCTCGTATTGAGCTGGTGGTGGTGGCAGATGGAGTGGGTGGTGGTGATGGCGGACATGGGTTTTCTCTGCAGACGGTGAGGGAGGAGGTGGAGGAGAAGAGGTCGATGGATTTAGGTTTAGGGATCGTTTGTTTTGGGGTATAGATATTAGGTACTAGGGTGTTGTGCGGGATCATCAATTCGATGTCCAGCGACTCTGAGCTGCGGGATGCGAAGATGGTTGTAGATCTAACGGTGAGATGAGAGATGAATCGCTGCGGCCGTTGGATTTTGAAACACAACGAAGTCAACGGTGTTAGATGATGTTAGGTACTGTAGTGTAGATCGGGAGTATCTAATTTTGATGCACAGGCATAGAAGCGATCGTTGGATTCAACTACAATCTAATCTGAAGGCTTGGAATTTAAGAGTTGTGGTGTTTGGCAGAGACTTCAGATTTTGATGCTCTATGAATGAGCGACGGTAGGATGATGAGTTGGATCCAATCTGACGGCTGAGAATGGAGGCGGTTTTGGTTATAGAAAATGGGTTTGGGTAAGGGTTTTGGGCCTTGGGTATGCCAAGCCCATATCTTCTTTAAGAGCAATTCTTCCTTCTTGAGCCCATTTCTAGTCTTTTGGGCTTATGCGCACCATTCTTCGCGGCTTCCTTGCATAATTTCTTCCGGCTTTTCACTACTCTTCAGCTCTTTTCTGCTCCGCAAGTCATCCAGACTTTATTTATTACCTAAAAATGCAAAATTAAGTAAGAAAAATATTTATTCTTGAAAACAATGAAAATACAAAATATGGGATAAAATGTAGAATTACTGCACAAAATATGAGTTAAATGCCAACAAAAAGGGATAGATATATACATTATTTGGCACTCATCATTATCCTTTATATAGTTTTCAAATCAGGGTTTGCAATCTTAGTTGCCTTGGTAACAAAGCATTCAATATCCACCGTAAGATGAAAACCTGATTACGTACAAGCTAATATCTTTCAACCGTTAGATCGAAACTTAGTTTGTCATACACATTCATTTAGGTTTGAGTAACCGTACCTAAACGTGTACACTTAGTTGGTTCACAAATAGTTAGCCATATGAGTGTTTTCATATTAACCGTATTCATCTTTCTCATAACTAGTTCCAATGACTCAAAAGAACTAGTTGAAGAATTGTTCAATTGCTTAGGTATTTATTCATAGACACAATTGAAACAAAATCGGTTTGATTCATTTGAATCAATTCATGAACAATATAGCCACAGTATGCAAGATTGCTTTCCTTATAATTTATTGTTTTAAGTTCATGAACTACCGATTTGAGAAATAACCAGCTTGGGTACGCGTACGGGTATGCTTAGCTTAGCTACCAGATTTGAGTTTGTTTTTGGTTTCCAAACTCAGCAGAACTTTTCGGGTAGAAAAGTTTCGCCAGTACGCGTACTTAAGGTAACTGGTTCATGAGTTAGTAAACTCCAAACTCAACAGAATTTTCCGGGAAGAAAGGTTCCGCCAGTACGCGTACCCTACTGGTCTCCTTTACCAATTCTGTATGCACACACTTGGTTTCTGGTATATGGATTTATACACTAATGTGCGAATACACTATATATGCTTATATCCATAGATGGTTACATAATCTCAACTCTACATTTCAATCATTGAAACATTCTTCTATGATTTTATAATAGTCATTATTCACAACTATCGTCATCAAAGCTATTTTCAAGATAGAAGCGTCATCATTACTTTCGTCACGGATAAAGATGAAAATGGTTAAAACAAAAGCTTACCAACACATATTTCGAGAAATAGATAGGCGAGTAAACTCGGCTCAAAATAACAAATGTGTATGTGTAAAAACTATCATACTTATACGATTTTTGTCTCAAGAGTAGGAGATAGAGCAGATAGACTTTTGAGTGATAGATAAGTTCAAGTTTCCACATACCTTTTAGTCGGATGAAGTTCCACCGGTTTCTTGAGTAGATATTCATCTTCGTAAGATGATCGTCATGGAGTCTGGAGCTCAATTACACTTAACTATCCTAGTCCGAGACTTAGCTATAAGTAGACTAGAAATCAAGACATATAGCTTTGACAACTAAATTTGACAAACAAGTTTGAGATATCAATGCTTGCGAGTTCGACAGAGCAATGCTCTAACATATGCAATATTATTCCGCCTTGATAAAAATTTGGAAAATGCTTACGCGATGATAACGCTTAATTGCTTATGCGATGTTTATGCCATGAAATGTTTATGCGATACTTATGCCGTGAAATGGTTATGCGATGAAAATCCTGTGTGAACATAATGCTTATATGATGATAATGCTTATATATGGTGGATTAAATGAAATGTATAGATAATGAGTGTGTTACTTAGATCATTAAGTCGCACTAATCTTATCTTGATGTTACTTCAAATTACTTCCATTTTGCATTGGCTTTATTTTTGGCATATGCATTGCTCTTGTCACTTTCATTGTTTCTCGCACGTTCATTTGCTTGTGCTCCATCTTTCTCACTTTAGCTCTTTATCCATCTTTAGTTCATTGCATCTCATTGTATTATTTCCTCCAAGTTTATTCCTGGACTATTAGTATGTATCTCATAGTAATAATATAATCACAACATATAGGTCTTATGTGTTTTCTTTTAAGGTCTTACGCGCCCCCTAAGTAGAGGTCTTATGCATCCTCCCCATGTTTCAATAATTTTTATCCTTTCCCCGGGGTATTATTTTTGGTTGGGCGACGAAATCTCAGGCGACCATTACTCTTTCAAGTAATAGTCCATTGATCTCGCCTTAACATCTTTCGTATTATCGCCTCAGCAGGATATTATTCACGCGACAATGTGATAGGCATAGATACTCCCGTGAGAATAAGCCCCATAACATTGCCATCTTTGACACAATTCAGCTCCCTAGTGGAGGGTGTCGTTCTTTATATTCCCCCAGATTTCTCCTTCAAGGAGGCTTACCCCTAACAAGTTAGGTTGGACTCTTCCCCTCCGGTGATACCAACAATCAGTTGTTTTCATGACCTCTTATCCCTCCGTCGATATGGCTTATGGTTATAGTATCACACCCTAGTTGGGGTATCTTTAGGACCGTGTGTATCATATCCAGGACTTGACAAGTATGGATGAAAACGCTCCAATGCCCCAGGCACGCTTGGCTCAACCGTGTAGCGGTGCCCTGATCGAGTTTCTACACTCCTTAGGAGAGAACTTATTATCCCCGGCTTTTCACCTAGGAGTCTCTGCTGGATAGGCTTTCGTTTCGACCTGAACTCTCCATGGATCAGGTTCCGAGATGGTATTGCTTTCCCCTGAGACATGTATTACTAGGTTTTCCCCAATTATGATGCACATTAGGTCTTATTTATGTTTTCTCTTGCATTTACGCGAACTAGGGTGCACGCCATATTTGGATGCATAGCCTCCCTACTTAGAGATTTTGAACTTATTGCCTCCTATTGTGGTCTTATTGGTAAGGTCTTACGTTTGCCTTTTTCTTCTACTTGTATTGGGTCATTATTTCCCCTCTTATTGTTTCCTTCTTTCTTCTTCTTTTCTTTTCTTTGTGTTTGTTGTCTTTTTATTCTTTGCATTTATTTCTTCTTGTTGTAGTGCTCTGTTTCTCTTGATGTGACTTTGTAGTGGTGAATTCCTCTTGGTGCTTTGATATTGTCATTTTCTTTTATGATAATGTCTAGTTGTCGCCTTTCTCTTATTTCGCCTTGTTTCTAGCGCCAAAATGTAGTTGCAGTAAATCCCATAACACAGCCCTTAAGATTTCATGTTAATAATTCCTAGATCTAACATCACACACTATGAAATTAAAGATAAAAGTGTTAAAATGTAAATGAGACATAAGAATTTTTTACATGGTTCGATCAATGTGATCTACATCCATGGTTATTCATTATAATTATTTGGTGTTTACATAAGACTCCATTAATGAGTGTTTTGGAGCTCTAGATCTAAGTGGTGATGGATGAGGAAGATGAGAATACAAAGATAAGATTGACCTCTCATTTCTCTCTCCTTCCTTTTTTTTTTATATATGTGTTTATATAGTGGATGACAACTAATATGGATAGTGGAGTACAATTAAAAAAACCCCTTGTTTGGGATCTAGTAAAGCGATTCTACCACGCTCTCTCGTAGTTGTCTCGCTCGCCTTCATATGTATCGTGTGACTCTAGTGATGTCATCGCGTACGTAAGTAGTGAAGTAGTGGACTTGTTGTTTTCACCTTTGAGTTACTGCTACCAATATAATCTTTTCGTGTTCTTATTAGTTAGGCGATTTTTTGCTTGTACATGTCCAAAATCGTTTTATCAAGATAATTAATATCAATCAAAAAGGTAGCTTTCAAAAATGTTAACGACAATTATTTAACAACAAATCTTGGTGTTATCAAGAGGTGGAGAGTAATCATATTAGAAGTTTTATGCAGAGATGGCAAATAGATTGCTCTTTGATAGTTCCAGACTTTATCAAATGTGCTTGGTAGGGTCCTTGCGAAACAGACATTATGGTAAATTGAGATGGATCTCTCAATTTAGATGGGTCTCTCAAAGATGATTCCGGAGGCTTTGGTGCTATTCTTAGAAAGGCTAGTGGTGTTGTGATTGCTGCTGCTAGTGGTGTGGGTCCTCCTATATCTTTTGTTGCTCAAGAGATGCAAGGCATGGAATTAGGCCTTAAAATGGTAAAGAAGGAAGGAGCAGTTAGAGTCCATATCTCTATTGATTCTATGTCTGTCTATAATATGCTTACTAATCCTGATTTGGTTCCCCCTTGGCCAGTGTTGCAAATCTGGAGAAGAATATAGGTTTTGAAGACATGTTTGGAAGGTTTCTCACTGCTATAAAGAAACTAATGGGATGCAGATTACCCGGCTGAGTTACATTCTACTAGTGAGTTGAAAGAGCTGAAGGAGGATTTATCTCCAGAGTTCAAGGAGATTTTGGCAGATGATTCTTCTCAAAAAGAGATTCCGAGGCTGAAAAAAGTCAATCGCAATTATGTTTCCTTCTGGTATTTTTTATTTTTTTTATTTTTTTATTTTGGGTTTTGGTCTCTTAACCAAGCTGAGCGTGTCAAAACAAATCAAAAAACAAAGCTGGGTGTAAGTGTTGTTTATAAGAAATTAGATGGTATAACATAATGGACTGGCACCCGGACTGAAACCTGGTCATTTTCAAACCTTAGTCATATGCATGTTGAAGTCGTGGAAATATCAACACGCTTGATGACTTTCAAGTTGCAGCAGGGAGTGGACGAGAGGCTACTCCAAAACATTAGGTGGAAAACACTTTCTGGAAGAACGAATTAAATGCCTTAGACTCCTTCAAAGAAAATAGGAAAAAACTCTTCAATTTTCTGAGGTGTTGATAACAGAAAACTACAGTATTTCAAACCTGTATGGAGCTGGTCCCCATCTTTCATCGGATTCAAATGACTTCAATACCAGTGGGTTACGTATGATTTGAAAACTTAAAAAATATCCTTTTTTCCCATTCGGGCCGTATCGTTTTGTATATCAAGATAGTTTCTACCAATCAATCGATAATGTGATTATGTGAACGACAATCATTTATTAACAAAGTCTAGAGTCAGTGTAATTTGTTCATAAGAATTAGACTATAACCCATCTGCACTGTACTCAATTTAATGAACGTAATGGACTGTTTACCGAATTGAAACCTAGTCAAGTATTGTCTGTTAGTCATATGTTGAACTCATGGAAATATCTACACGCTTGATGACTGCCACAACTCAACTCTCTACTTTGAAGTGAACTGTTCAACAAGTCTCCCTTGATTTTACGACTGGTCGGGTACTATTCAAGATACTTCAACGGATATAAACCTTTTCGTCAAAAGTAAAATTAAATAAAAAGATAGTTCAACGGTTCCAGTTAAATTATCTCGTAATATACCTCATGCACTGAGACTAGGCGTATATATTTCATGAGTGAGTGATGATCAGCTGAACTTTTTGTCCAACCGCTACACCATTTTGACAGTGTAATTAATTAGTACTGGGGTGTAATCTGAAATAGGCCTGCTATACGAGCTTTTGGAGCCTACGAAGAAGTCAATAGATATATTGCTATCAATTCATTCCCCAGCCTCGGACCACCTCTAAATATACTAAATTGGTCAACAAATGTGAGATTGAGGTTGATGTGTGGATCCCAATGGCCTTAAACGGTAAGGAGAAAAGTATATGCTCTGACTCTCCCATTCTACACTCGCATCAATTTGACCACCAAGAAATCCCAGTACTGTATATAAGTCGTTAACCTTAACGTTAGCTTTTCTTAAAAAAAGAACAGTTAAAGTTAGTAATACCAATATAGGGTATCATGGAAGACAGGAGGAAACTATCTCATAATTATTATCAACCAAGTCGTGCTATTCTCTTGTTGTTTGTTATCCTTTCGTTAGGAGGTCATGAACTAATAGTGTGTGGTGAGAATAACCATGAACTAATGGTAACGGGTCAGAATACAACAGGAGAAGTTGAGGAATTCAAAGTAGGAGTGGTAATTGATGCTAATACATCCGTGGCAAAGGTGTGGCTGACTTGCATTGACATGGCTCTCTCTGACATCTATGCATATCGTAAAACTTATAAGAGAAGGCTGGTTCTTCATGTTATGGATTCTAAAAGTGATGTTCTTGATGCATCATCTGCAGGTATGGTTTCCACTTCTATCTCTCCCTCTCCTTCTTATCAATAGATTCTTCTACTTCCTACATTATATAAAGCTCAATTTAACCACATTTTCAAAATATACATATATATATATTTTAACAGAAGTGCATGTGAGTTGGCTACACGACCCAGACTATTTAAACAAACTGGTGCAAAGTCATATTCAACAAAACTAGTGTATATTGAACCAAGTTTTCTTTGATTTACCTAACTTTTACTACGTGACCATGTCACATTTTTCACAATTATTTATACTCTTGTTCATCCTATTAGATATATTTATAGCTTCTCACTGGTGCTTTAATTTAACAAATCCTTTCTAAATAAGCAAGCATGCCTAGCCTTTCAGATATTATTCGTTTGAGATTGAGATATTAAATATCATGAATCTAACGATTTTTTTCTTTCGTTTGATGCAATTGACAGCCCTCAATCTAATACAGAATGTTAAAGTTCAAGCTATTATAGGACCGACAACATCAGCACAAGCCATTAACGTTGCGCATCTTGGAAAACGATATCAAGTTCCAATTATTTCATTCAGTGCAACAAGTCCTTCCATTTCCCTTGCTCAGAATCCTTACTTCATTCGTACGTCTCTAAACGGATCGTCTCAAGTAAATGCTATTGCTGCCATTGTTAAGAAATTCGGATGGAGAGAAGTTGTACCTCTTTATGAAGACACTGAATACGGGCATGGTGTCATTCCATATTTGATGGATGCTTTTCAAAATACCAACACCAGAGTTCCTTATAGGAGTGTCTTTCCTAGTGCGGCTACTGATGATCAAATTACCCAAGAGCTTAACAAATTAGACAACATGGGAACTAGGGTACTCATCCTGCATATGCTTTCACCTCTAGGCTTACGTGTTTTTACGCAAGCAAAAGTGCTTGGTATGATGAACAAAGGGTACGCATGGATTATTACCTCAGGATTAGGCACTGATTTGAATTCGTTCGAGCCTTCAGATATTGATACGATGCAAGGAGTGTTAGGCATAAGGCCATACATCTCACAACACAAAGAGGTTGCTGCATTTGAAGGTAGATGGAAAATCAAGTTTCGAAAAGAATACCCAGATATCGAAAGGAAGTTGGATATATTTGGTATATGGTCATATGATACAATTCGGGCATTAGCTAGTGTAGTCGAGAATTTTCAAACAGGTCCTGAACTCTTGCAAGAATTATCAAACATGAAATTTGAAGGTCTAAGCGGGGTATTCCATCTAGTCAACAGGCAATTGCAGTCAGATGCCTTTCAAATACTTAATATTTGTGGAAGTGGGATTCGGGATATTGGCATTTGGAGACCTTCAGATGGTACAAATAAGCTTAATTTGCGGCCTGTCATATGGCCAGGGGATGCCACCGAGAAACCTAAAGGTTGGGAAATTCCGCTCAAGGATAGAAAGTTAAGGATTGGAGTGCCTTTAAAAAATGGTTTTAATGAATTCGTGAAGACAACGAAGAATTCTTGCAATGGTACAAGATATGATGTCGCTGGTTATTGCATAGATGTCTTTACTACTGCACTCGAGAAGTTACCATATTGTGTACCCCATGAGTTTATTCCTTATGAGAAAAACGAAAGCGGAAAAGCTGGAAGCTATTATGATGATCTTGTCCACCAGGTGCAGCTTCAGGTTTGTTCATTTTATTTCCCAAGATACTCATTTCATGTGTTTATCAATCAAGTTACCTAACATACTTGTTAATTGCTATATATGTATACCTGTCTCTTGAACAGAATTTTGACGTTGTAGTTGGGGATGTTACTATTACTGCAACGAGATCACAACACGTAGATTTTACGTTACCGTATACAGAAGGTGGGGTATCGATGATTGTGTTAGTGAAAAAGGATTTGAGTCAGGATACCTGGATATTTCTCAAGCCATTGGAGTGGAAGCTCTGGGTAACAACTGGAGCTTTCTTTCTTTTAGTAGGTGTTGTAATTTGGATTCTTGAACACAGAGTAAACAGGGAGTTTAGAGGAGGGCCTCATTCTATGTATCAGTGGGGCACACTGCTTTCGTTCTCCTTCTCAATGCTTGTTTTTGCACACAGTAATTCCCTGTCAACTTATATTCTCGTCTGCATGCAGTTTATATAGAACTTCCTTTTATGTTTTCAGTCCCAGAGAACAACTTTATTCTTATGTGGTATGTAATTGCCTGCAGAGGAGAGGGTGTTAAGCAATTTGGGTAGATTCGTGATGGGCATCTGGCTTTTTGTTGTGTTAATTCTCACGCAGAGTTACACAGCAAATTTGGCATCCATGTTAACGATTCAACGATCTGATCCCACCTACAACGATGTCAACCAACTCATCCGATATGGGTACAACGTAGGTTACCAGGAGGGTACATTCGTTTTCGGAATGTTGAAACGTATGGGTTTTGATGAGTCTAATCTGAAAAGCTACAAATCCCCGGGAGAGTTTGATGAAGCTTTCTCCAAAGGGAGAAGTGAAGGTGGCATTGTTGCTGCTTTCGAGGAGCTACCTTACATTGAACTCATCCTTGCAGAATATTGCGGTAAATACATGATGGTGGGAGATATATATCCATACGATGGATTTGGTTTTGTAAGTTTTCTTGTCATTTCTTGCAACAAAATGAGCATAATATGCGGTAAAATAAAATAAAATTGAAGCATGCGGTAATTTTTTTAATTGTGCGCTCACTTGACATGTAATTTACAGGTTTTCCCAAAAGGTTCTCCCCTGTGTCCTGATATTTCAAGAACAATCTTAAGCACGAGAGAGGAAGGAAGAACAGAGCGGTTTAAAAAAGGTTGGTTCAAGAACCAAAAATCTTGTGCCGACAACAATGACCCCTATGGTTCATCAAACAGTCTTACTCTTGGTAGCTTTTGGATCCTGTTTCTAATTACAGGAATCTGTTCAGCCTTGGCAGTCATTGCATTTTTGACGATATTCTTTTACGAAAACAAACAGATTTTGAGAGACCCGAGTATTACTACTCGTAACAAAATCCTCAACTTGCTTAGAAAGTTCTGTGAACATGATGAAAATCGCTTGATCACATACTTTGAGCCTCCTGCATGCAGTGACCAAAATAAAATTGTTGACAATAGAGTTCATGCAACAGAAATCAACATAGATGCTGTAGATTCGCTTCCACGGATTCATGCATCTCCGATGGCTGGAAATGTTAGCGCACGGAGTGACAACTCTAATGCAGAAATGGGAGGCTATACAACACTTGTTGCTGATCACAATATAGCTTCCGGAAATTGTATCCCAGCAGATAGCAATACAAGAACATATGTAGGAAAATTATAAAATCTAATGGCTCGAATTGCAAGTTCGAGTCTACGAGGATTAGATTTTATTGCTATAGATATGTGTAAATTTGTTTTAGTTTCCATTTTTTCCAGAACATAAGTACATATTTTAACTAGGGCTTGCTTTTAATAGTTCAAATTAAAAATTTGCCACTTAACACATGATCTGGACTCTGGAGCATACCAACCCATGCCAATTGACCAAGCGGTCAGGTCAGATTTCTTATCAAAATAGAGTCATTCTTCTAACTGGAACCAAACGAACTCCCGCTTGCTCTTTTTTTTGTAACCTCAAAGAATATTTATGGCTTCGGTTTCCAGTGATAACATTCCCGAAAATGTCTTCTGCAGAAGTATTACTGGTATGTCACAAAAAGATTTCTAAACCAAAGTCGAATGAAAAAAATGCAGTAGCATCTCTAGTAGTTCAGCTGTGACATTCTTCGCCAGTAGATACACACACATGTCAACCAGCCAATCTGCCCGTTTTTAAAATTGCGGGTGCTTAAAGCTAAAAGGTTTCCCAAAACTCTTCAAATACTTGACCGGTCAATGGAGTTGGACGGCGTTCAGTTTTCCATACTCGTTACTTACTCGTGAACGACAGCAGGGGAGTGGGGTCCATATGCAGTTAATAATGCATGAGCGCCAAATGTGATACTCGGTACAACTTCTACTGCGTCTAATTACCGAAATACCCTGATTTACTTTCCTTTATTTACCACCGCCACTTCCGTCTCTCTATAATTTATATTTCATTGGCCTATATTGCGTTTCCTCCCCTCCCAAGATCGCTAATTAGCGTTTCCTCTCCAAAAAGATTGAAATTAGTGAATCCTCCCCTCGTTAGTTTTTCCATCCATTGGTCGGTTAGCTGAGTCAGTTGTTATGCACGCGTGGCAGAATGATACACGTGTTTCATGACCTTCCCAAAATACCCTCGTCTTCTTCGGTGATTCAATTTTATCATAAGTCTTTAATACGCCTGGTGCTGTGAGGAGACAAAAATATCAACAAGAAACCCCAAAATTCATACGATTGAGATAGATTTAGGAAAAATATCGTACACAACCACCACCAATTTCTGTAGCAGAAACCCTCAACCCCTTCTGAATCTCATAAATTTCTCTATCAAATTGCCACCAAGATCGAATTTATCTCAAACACCAACATCTCTGTATCTACAGCAGCAACTCGTCACTCTTACATTAACGACATCTCCATCTTCTTTAATCACTGCTCAATATCTCTGCAAATCGACGACAACCCTAGATTCAATTTCTACAACAATTCAAATCCCATTCTTTAAAGAACCCAAATTCAAAAATTGAAAAATCCAAAACCTATTAGCACATCTTCAAACACAAAAAATCTACCAGCAACATCTTCGAATCAAGCACCTCCATCGATAAAAACCCATGCTAGGATGTAGAAGAGATGCAAGCACCGATTCCATTTAACAAAAATTTCTCTCAATATCAGAAATCTTGTCGCAAACCCTTAATTCCTTTTCATAAATCTTCAATCCCATACACTGCAGTGACATCAAATTCTGGATAAACCCATCTTTTTTCTTTCATCATAGCATTCATTTGTATACGTGTTTTGAATCAAGCCTGCAAAATGGCTCAGCAATTTCAATGAGGAAATCATAAGCTTGCGTTTAGAAACGTGAGCAGTCTCAAAAATTATCCAACCATCATGACATACAGACAATGGTCGATTAATATGATCTTCTCTTAGTTCAAAGTTGATGGTTTTCTCTTCTTCCACCATATTCTGATTTCTTTAATTCAATTTCTGTTTTTTATTTTGATGTTCAATCATGTTCTTCAATGATTCTTGACTACATCACCAGATTCAAACCCATCTTCTTCACCGATTTTGTATCTCTTAGCCTTCTTCACTGATTCCATCCTCTGAATCTTCACCAACAAGATTTTAGATTCTTACAGCAACATAGAGAAATGGTGGTGAACTGAGAAAACGGGAAGAACAGTTCTTTCACATGCGACCTAAGCTGTTGATGGTGGTGCCTTTGGTTTAATTCACGGGAATATATGAGGATATTTTGGTAACTTTAATCGACACGTGTATCATTCTGCCACACGTATGTTCTCGCTGACTCAGCTAACGGAGTAATGGATGGAAAAACTAACGAGGGGAGGATTCACTAATTTCAATCTTTTTGGGGAGGAAACGCTAATTAACGATCTTGGGAGGGGAGGAAACGCAAAATAGGCCTATTTCATTTCTTTCACAGATGAAATCTACAAACTTTGCTCTGTTCAGGTAAAACCCTAATTCTTCATGATTTTCTGGTTCATGATTTTTCTTTGTTTATAATCATTTTTCTTCGGTTTTGATCATATCGTTGTTTATGCTATGTGCTTTTGTGATTACATATATGAGAATTTAAGTTAAGTCCATTTTTCAACAAGGATCCTTGAACTGTTTGTTAAAATTCCTGACAGAGAAATTTCTTGATAAACTAAGTTTCATTTTTTGTGATTACGTATATGAAAATCTAAGTTCATTTTTCAATATGGATCCTTGAACTGTTTGTTGAATTTCCTGAGAGAGAAATCTCTTGATAAACTAAGCTTCATTTTATTTTATTTTTGAGTTATAGGTGGTAAGGAAAACTACAATGGAGAAGATGGATTCTTTTTCTGCTGCTGCTGCTTCTAGTTTGTCTACACCGGCTTTGAGTTTGTATAAGATCGATGAAGATAGCTTAAGAGAGATATTTATTCGGTTGCCTATAGAATATATTTTTAGATTTAGTTGTGTATCAAAGCAATGTCTTTCGTTTACTGCGGATTCACGCTCTATGGCTAGAAAACGTAACAGTTTCACCCCTTTGGTACCCTGGGGATTCTTTTATGAGTACTGTTATGGGGCTTGAAATTTGTGGCACCCAATAGTCAGTGAGATTCTTGCAGAATTATGATGGGTTTTGCTTCAGCTTTCTTCCTTCCAAGATTTGTGACTGTGGATTTTTTGCGACTTTCGATTCAAGTTTGGTGGAGTGCCCGCTAAAGAAAAAAGATCATGAATATATTGCTATATTAGCGGCCAGCAGTAGCTTAGTTCTGTGTGCATTAGTAAATGTGTATGATTGGGAGAAAAAGACATATTATATCTGTAATCCGCATGACCCAACAGTATGTCACAATTCCTCACAATCAGTCAGCAAATAAAATAGTTATACAAGGCTTAGTATGTCAATCTGATCCATGCTCGTCGCAATTAACTCCAGCGTCTTACAAGGTGCTTTTCGTACCAGCTTTTTGCACTAGCAGTAGAACATTTGAGCTAGAAATTTACTGTTCTGATTTGGGTAGGTGGAATTCCTTTGAAGTTACAAGCTCTGAAGAAATTACTTGGGATGGAATGCAGTGCAAAGATATAGTTAACCATAATGGTATCTCTTGCTGGATTGTTGAAGGAAATCGAGTTATAGCATATGATTTCAATACTGAGAATCACGAAATAGAAGACTCTCACCAGTGCAGGTTGATCAATTTGCCTGAAATCAGTGGACCTAATAGACACTTTGAATGCTTTGGGGACTCAGGAGGGCTACTCAGTTATAGCAGATGTCATGAGGGAATGTTACAGAATTGGGTATTGAATGAAGAAGAGTATAAGATAGGATCATGGGTTTGGCAGTTGGTTAACAGCTCCAACGTTACTGACATCTTACTGGATGAAGATTGCCAGGATGAGCGCGTCAGAGAACTATTTTCTACTGGTAATATGGTTTATGATTTGGAACCGCTAGCATTCACCCAAGTGGAGCCTGATACAATGATCTTGGGCTACGACGCTAAATTCATTTTTGCTTACAGCATCAAAACCAGAATACTCAGGGTTGTCACCGGAGAATATATACAATGGGTCTCCCCATTTGTGGTTGCGCCATGGCCAACGCCGGTTTGATTATCATTTACTTGCCTGGGTTTCTTAGTTGAAATTACATTTTTCAAAATCTTGCATATTTCTTTTTACTAGATGAGTTTGAACTGGGCATCTATTTAAAGTAGTTAACTTATGACTGTTGTCTTTTATATCTTGTTTCCTTTTGAAATAGCAACTTTACTTATCAAGCCTAAGCATCATAACGAAAAACAACATATATACAAACCAAATTATTTAGCATCATAACGAAAAAAAAAAGAATTCGGTATACCTGAGTTCTTCTTCAGCCTAAGCATCTCTCCTTTTGCGAATTTGGTTGTCATCTAAACGCAAGCACCACAAGATTGTGAACAGAAAATATCAACAAGAGCAAGACAGTCGACAACAATGGTTGAAAAAGAACTAATAACTCAAGAAAGGGCTAACAAATTTCGTAGCCAGCATCAGTTGTAAAATTTGGGCTTGAAATATTGGCAGGGGCAGCGCGGACGCGTTCCCCCTCAAGAACAAATTATGACATAAACTCTCCCTCAATGGGGAGATCTTACGCGAGCGCCCTTCCGAAGTGCAGTGGAAGTCACCAACCTAGGCCATGATCCTTCATGATCAACCATAGACCCCGTCCAAGTAAGTATGTCTTCATGTCACATTTCAAGCTTCTCTTATAGGATCCTTTTCGTTATCTGTTTTCCTGTGTAATATATGTGGGACTAGGACTATTATCATCTTTCTAACACGTACAACGCCCAAAGGCATTATGTCTAGGGTTTTAGAAACTAGAGGAGTTTTTTGCTTCATATAAGTCAGATACCAAAGAGTTGATATTGATGCATATATGCTGACGGGAAGGACCACTACTTGACTACGGGAAAATAAAATAAAAACCTAACTCGTCTGCCACACACACTGGAAAAGACTAGAAATAAAGAAGAAACAATGTCCAGCATTCCGGAAGATCTCTATCTTCAAATCCTTATAAGGCTACCAGTGAAATCCACGTTTGTATGCAAGTGCGTCTGCAAAAATTGGTTAGATCTAATTTCTAATCATCTGTTTGTCAAGATGCATCTTGATCTGAATATCCAAAAGAAGAACTATAATTACTTCTTTTGATGTGAATGGTTCATCTGACTTTATGCACTCCATAAGTTATGCTTCGTTACTGGAAGTAGCGTCTACGGATGGATTTCATGATGGTGTTGTTAAAATGGAGTACCCATTCAATTCTGCATCTGAAAGTTTGGTTGAATTGAGAAGTTCATGTAACGGTTTGGTTTGCTTAGTTTATGGTGATCGTTTCACCAACTTCATCTAATGTCTTTGGAATCCAGCCACCAATGAGTTCAAGGAACTTCCCGAACCACCGTGTGAAAATTCGGAAGGAAGTGAGAACTGGAATTTGAAGAGTAATATCTGTGGTTTAGGTTATGATTACAATATGGATGATTACAAGTTGGTGAAAGTTGAAGGCAAGAGTGGATGAAGGATAGTTTAGTCTGTGTTTACATGCTGGGATCAAATTCCTGGAATTGCATTCAGTGACTGAGGCACAAAGGGACAAATGGGGTCCCTAGACCCCACTTGTTTTTCCAACTCAGTGCTAAATAGCTCGGTTTTTTGGAAATTTTGGTAACTTATGGGGGCTAATAATATGACACAATCGGTATTTTTCCCTCACATAGGGTTAAATAGGTAGATTTTTGAAAGAGGCTTTTGGTTTGACCCCTCCACATAGACGTCTTGGCTCCGTCACTGATTGCATTCAGACTATCCCTTATAGGTTTACTAATAGTAGAGGATCTGGGGTAATTATTAGTGGAGCTCTTCATTGGTTAGTCTATAGCTCGACCAAATGCACGACTATCGTCTCCTTGTACATGAGGGACGAGAAATTTAAAGAATTGCAACTACCAGAACAACCTTTCGAAAAGAATCAGTTACACACTATGCGAGAATGGGGGGAGTGTCTATGTCTACTTTTTAATGATGATAAAAACGTTCAGTTTGATGTATGGGTGATGCAGGAGTATGGAGTTCAAGATTCTAGGCCTAAATATTTTTCCATTACCCTCAAATCGGTTGCGAGTTATTCCTTTGTGAGTCTGATGTGGGTTTTCAAGACTGGCAAAATTCTACTTAAGATTTTTAGTTACTTAGTTCTATATAACCCGAGGAATGCAAGTACTCTTACATGGATGAGCAAGAACCGAAAAATGTAGGTGACCAAAGCTGAGAACTATGTTGAAAGCTTGGTTTCACTGAATTCTGGTACTTATGTGGGCAGATAGAAAACTAGAGGCGCCATGATGAAGAAACATGAGGTACACGCGGAGGAGTACACGCTGGGATGAAATTCCTGGAATTGCATTCAGACAATCCCCTATAGGTTTACTTATAGTAGAGGATCTGGGGTAATTATTAGTGGAGCTCTTCATTGGTTAGTCTATACCTCGACCAAATCCACGGCTATCGTGTCCTTGGACATGACAAACGAGAAATTTAAAGAATTGCAACTACCTGAACAACCTTTAGAAAAGAAGCAGTTACACACTATGGGAGAATGGGGAGTGTCTATGTCTACTTTTTAATGATGATAAAAACGTTCAGTTTGATGTATGGGTGATGCAGGAGTATGGAGTTCAAGAATCTTGGTCTAAACATTTTTCCATTACCCTCAAATCGGTTGCGAGTTATTTCTTTGTAAGTCTGATGTGGGTTTTCAAGACTGGTAAAATTCTACTTAAGATATCTAGTTACTTAGTTCTATATGACCCGAGGAATTCAAGTAGTCTGACATGGGTGAGCAAGAACCGAAAAATGTGGGTGACCGAAGCTGAGAACTATGTTGAAAGCTTGGATTCACTGAATTCTGGTACTTATGTGGGAAGATAGAAAACTAGAGGCGCCATGATGAAGAAACATGAAGTACACGCGGAGGAGTACATGCTGGGATCAAATTCCTGGAATTGCATTAAGACTATCCCCTATAGATTTACTTATATTAGAGGATCTGGGGTAATTATTAGTGGATCTCTTCATTGGTAAGTCTATACCTCGACCAAATCCACGTCTATGGTCTCCTTGGACATGAACGACGAGAAATTTAAAGAATTGAAACTACCAGAACAACCTTTCGAAAAGAAGCAGTTGAACACTATGGGAGAATGGGAGGAGTGTCTATGTCTACTTTTTAATGATGATAAAAACGTTCAGTTTGATGTATGGGTGATGCAGGAGTATGGAGTTCAAGATTCTTGGTCTAAGCATTTTTCCATTACCCTCAAATCGGTTGCGAGTTATTCCTTTGTGAGTCTGATGTGGGTTTTCAAGACTGGTAAAATTATACTTAAGATTTCTAGTTACTTAGTTTTATATGACCCGATGAATGCAAGTAGTCTGACATGGATGAGCAAGAACCGAAAAATGTGGGTGACCGAAGCTGAGAACTATGTTGAAAGCTTGGTTTCACTGAATTCTGGTACTTATGTAGGCAGATAGAAAACTAGTGGCGCCATGGTGAAGAAACATGAAGTAAACGCGGAGGAATACACGTTGGAATCAAATTCCTAGAATTGCATGCAGACTATCACCTATAGGTTTACTTATAGTAGAGGATCTGGGGTAATTATTTGTGGAGCTCTTCATTGGTTAGTCTATACCTCGACCAAATCCACGGCTATCGTTTCCTTGGACATGAGCGACGAGAAATTTAATGAATTGCAACTACCAGAAAAACCTTTCGAAAAGAAGCAGTTACACACTATGGGAGAATGGGAGGAATGTCTATGTCTACTTTTTAATGATGATAAAAACTTTAAGTTTGATGTATAGGTGATGCAGGAGTATGGAGTTCAAGATTCTTGGTCTAAACATTTTTCAATTACCCTCGAATCGGTTGCGAGTCATTCCTTTCTGAGTCTGATGTGGGTTTTCAAGACTAGTAAAATTATACTTAAGATTTCTAGTTACTTAGTTTTATATGACCCGATGAATGCAAGTAGTCTGACATGGATGAGCAAGAACCGAAAAATGTGGGTGACCGAAGCTGAGAACTATGTTGAAAGCTTGGTTTCACTGAATTCTGGTACTTATTTGGGCAGATAGAAAACTAGAGGCGTCATGATGAAAAAACATGAAGTAAACGCGGAGGAGTACACGCTGGAATCAAATTCCTGGAATTGCATTCAGACTATCCCTTATAGGTTTACTTATAGTAGAGGATCTGGGGTAATTATTAGTGGATCTCTTCATTAGTTAGTCTATACCTCGACCAAATCCACGGCTATCATCTCCTTGGACCTGAGCGACGAGAAATTTAAAGAATTGCAACTACCAGAACAACCTTTCGAAAAGAAGCGGTTACAGACTGTGGGAGAATGGGAGGAGTGTCTATGTCAACTTTTTAATGATGATAAAAACGTTCAGTTTGATGTATGGGTGATGCAGGAGTATGGAGTTCAAGATTCTTGGCCTAAACATTATTCCTTTGTGAGTCTGATGTGGGTTTTCAAGACTGGTAAAATTCTACTTAAGATTTCTAGTTACTTAGTTCTATATGACCCGAGGAATGCAAGTAGGCTGACATGGATGAGCAAGAACCGAAAAATGTAGGTGACCGAAGCTGAGAACTATGTTGAAAGCTTGGTTTCACTGAATTCTGGTACTTATGTGTGAAGATAGAAAACTAGAGGCGTGATGATGAAGAAACATGAAGTAAACGCGGAGGAGTACACGCTGGGATCAAATTCCTGGAATTGCATTCAGACTATCCCCTATAGGTTTACTTATAGTAGAGGATCTGGGGTAATTATTAGTGGATCTCTTCATTGGTTAGTCTATACCTCGACCAAATCCACGACTATCATCTCCTTGGACCTGAGCGACGAGAAATTTAAAGAATTGCAACTACCAGAACAACCTTTCGAAAAGAAGCGGTTACATACTATGGGACAATGGGAGGAGTGTCTATGTCTACTTTTTAATGATGATAAAAACGTTCAATTTGATGTATGGGTGACCCAGGAGTATGGAGTTCAAGATTCTTGGCCTAAACATTATTCCTTTGTGAGTCTGATGTGGGTTTTCAAGACTGGTAAAATTCTACTTAAGATTTCTAGTTACTTAGTTCTATATGACCCGAGGAATGCAAGTAATCTGATATGGATGAGCAAGAACCGAAAAATATGGGTGACCGAAGCTGAGAATTTTGTTGAAAGATTGGTTTCACTGAATTCTTGTACTTATGTGGGCAGCTAGAAAACTAGAGGCGCCATGATGAAGAAACATTAAGTAAACACGGAGGAGTACACGCTGGAATAAAATTCCTGGAATTGCATTCAAACTATCCCCTATAGGTTTACTTATAGTAGAGGATCTGGGGTAATTATTAGTGTATATCTTCATTGGTTAGTTTATACCTTGACCCAATCCACGGCTATCGTATCCTTGGACATGAGCGACGAGAAATTTAAAGAATTGCAACTACCAGAACAACCTTTCAAAAAGAAGCGGTTACACACTATGAGAGAATGGGAGGAGTGTCTATTTCTACTTTTTAATGATGATAAAAACGTTCAGTTTGATGTATGGGTGATGCAGGATTATGGAGTTCAAGATTCTTGGTCTAATCATTTTTCCATTACCCTCAAATCGGTTGCGAGTTATTCCTTTATGAGTTTGATGTGGGTTTTCAAGACTGGTAAAATTCTACTTAAGATTTCTAGTTACTTAGTTTTATATGACCCGAGGAATGCAAGTAGTCTGACATGGATGAGCAAGAACCGAAAAACGTGGGTGACCGAAGCTGAGAACTATGTTGAAAGCTTGGTTTCACTGAATTCTGGTGCTTATGTGGGCAGATAGAAAACTAGAGGCGCTATGATGAAGAAACATGAAGTAAACGCGGAGGAGTACATGCTGGGATCAAATTCCTGGAACAGCATTCAGACTATCCCATATAGGTTTACTTATAGTACAGGATCTGGGGTAATTATTAGTGGAGCTCTTCATTGGTTAGTCTACACCTCGACCAAATCTACGGCTATCGTCTCCTTGGACATGAGCGACGAGAAATTTAAAGAATTGCAACTACCAGAACAACCTTTCGAAAAGAAGCAGTTACACACTATGGGAGAATGGGAGCAGTGTCTATGTCTACTTTTTAATGATGATAAAAAGGTTCAGTTTGATGTATGGGTGATGCAGGAGTATGGAGTTCAAGAGTCTTGGTCTAAACATTATTCCTTTATGAGTCTGATGTGGGTTTTCAAGACTGGTAAAAATCTACTTAAGATTTCTAGTTACTTAGTTCTATATGACCCGAGGAATGCAAGTAGGCTAACATGGATGAGCAAGAACCGAAAAATGTAGGTGACCGAAGCTGAGAACTATGTTGAAAGCTTGGTTTCACTGAATTCTGGTACTTATGTGGGAAGATAGAAAACTAGAGGCGCCATGATGAAGAAACATGAAGTAAACGCGGAGGAGTACACACTGGGATCAAATTCCTGGAATTGCATTCAGACTATCCCCTATAGGTTTACTAATAGTAGAGGATCTGGGGTAATTATTAGTGGATCTCTTCATTGGTTAGTCTATACCTCGACCAAATCCACGGCTATGATCTCCTTGGACATGAGCGACGAGAAAGTTAAAGAATTGCAACTACCAGAACAACCTTTCGAAAAGAAGCAGTTACACACTATGGGAGAATGGGAGCAGTGTCTATGTCTACTTTTTAATGATGATAAAAAGGTTCAGTTTGATGTATGGGTGATGCAGGAGTATGGAGTTCAAGAGTCTTGGTCTAAACATTATTCCTTTATGAGTCTGATGTGGGTTTTCAAGACTGGTAAAAATCTACTTAAGATTTCTAGTTACTTAGTTCTATATGACCCGAGGAATGCAAGTAGTCTGACATGGATGAGCAAGAACCAAAAAATGTGGGTGACCAAAGCTGAAAATTATGTTGAAAGATTGGTTTCACTGAATTCTGGTACTTATCTGGGCAGCTAGAAAACTAGAGGCGCCATGATGAAGAAACATGAAGTAAACGCGGAGGAGTACACGCTGGAATCAAATTCCTGGAATTGCATTCAAACTATCCCTTATAGGTTTACTTATAGTAGAGAATCTGGGGTAATTATTAGTGGAGATCTTCATTGGTTAGTCTATACCTCGACCCAATCCACGGCTATCGTATCCTTGGACATGAGCGACGAGAAATTTAAAGAATTGCAACTACCAGAACAACCTTTCGAAAAGAAGCGGTTACACACTATGGGAGAATGAGAGGAGTGTCTATTTATACTTTTTAATGATGATAAAAACGTTCAGTTTGATGTATGGGTGATGCAGGAGTATGGAGTTGAAGATTCTTGGTCTAAACATTTTTCCATTACCCTCAAATCGGTTGCGAGTTATTCCTTTGTGACTCTGATGTGGGTTTTCAAGACTGGTAAAATTCTACTTAAGATTTCTAGTTACTTAGTTTTATATGACCCGAGGAATGCAAGTAGTCTGACATGGATGATCAAGAGCCGAAAAATATGGGTGACCGAAGCTGAGAACTAATTTGAAAGCTTGGTTTCACTGAATTCTGGTACTTATATGGGCAGATATAAAACTAGAGGCACCATGATGAAGAAACATGAAGTAAAAGCGGAAGAGTACACGCTGGAATCAAATTCCTGGAATAGCATTCAGACTATCCCATATAGGTTTACTTATAGTAGAGGATCTGGGGTAATTATTAGTGGAGCTCTTCATTGGTTAGTCTATACCTCGACCCAATCCACGGCTATCGTATCCTTGGACATGAGCGACGAGAAATTTAAAGAATTGCAACTACCAGAACAACCTTTCGAAAAGAAGCAGTTACACACTATGTGGAATGGGATGAGTGTCCATGTCTACTTTTTAATGATGATAAAAACGTTTAGTTTGATGTATGGGTGATGCAAGAGTATGGAGTTCAAGATTCTTGGTATAACCATTTTTCCATTACCCTCAAATCGGTTGCGAGTTATTCCTTTGTGAGTCTGATTTGGATTTCAACACTGGTAAAATTCTACTTAACATTTCTAGTTACTTAGTTCTATATGACCCGAGGAATGCAAGTAGTCTGACATGGATGAGCAAGAACCGAAAAATTTGGGTGACCGAAGTTGAGAACTATGTTGAAAGCTTGGTTTCACTGAATTCTGGTACTTATGTGGGCAGATAGAAAACTAGAGGCGCCATGATGAAAAAACATGAAGTAAACGCGGAGGAGTACACGCTGGAATCAAATTCCTGGAATAGCATTCATACTATCCCATATAGGTTTACTTATAGTAGAGGATCTGGGGTAATTATTAGTGGATCTCTTCATTGGTTAGTCTATACATCAACCCAATCCACGGCTATCGTATCCTTGGACATGAGCGACGAGAAATTTAAAGAATTGCAACTACCAGAACAACCTTTCGAAAAGAAGCGGTTACACACTATGGGAGAACTGGAGGAGTGTCTATGTCTACTTTTTAATGATGATAAAAACGTTCAGTTTGATGTATGGGTGATGCAGGAGTATAGAGTTCAAGATTCTTGGTCTAAACATTTTTCCATTACCCTCAAATCGGTTGCGAGTTATTCCTTTGTGAGTCTGATTTGGATTTCAAGACTGGTAAAATTCTACTTAAGATTTCTAGTTACTTAGTTTTATATGACCCCATGAATGCAAGTAGTCTGACATGGATGAGCAAGAACCGAAAAATGTAGGTGACCGAAGCTGAGAACTATGTTGAAAGCTTGGTTTCACTGAATTCTGGTACTTATATGGGCAAATAGAAAATTAGAGGCTCCATGATGAAGAAACATGAAGTAAACGCGGAGGAGTACACACTGGAATCAAATTCCTGTAATTGCATTCAGACTATCCCCTATAGGTTTACTTATAGTAGAAGATCTGGGGTAATTATTAGTGGAGCTCTTCATTTGTTAGTCTATACCTCGACCCAATCCACGGCTATCGTATCCTTGGACATGAGCGACGAGAAATTTATAGAATTGCAACTACCAGAACAACCTTTCGAAAAGAAGCGGTTACACACTATGGGAGAATGGGAGGAGTGTCTATGTCTACTTTTTAATGATGATAAAAACGTTCAGTTTGATGTATGGGTGATACAGGAGTATGGAGTTCAAGATTCTTGGTCTAAACATTTTTCCATTACCCTCAAATCGGTTGCGAGTTATTCCTTTGTGAGTCTGATATGGGTTTTCAAGACTGGTAAAATTCTACTTAAGATTTATAGTTACTTAGTTCTATATGACCCGAGGAATGCAAGTAGTCTGACATGGATGAGCAAGAACCGAAAAATGTGGGTGACCGAAGTTGAGAACTATGTTGAAAGCTTGGTTTCACTGAATTCTGGTACTTATGTGGGCAGATAGAAAACTAGAGGCGCCATGATGAAGAAACATGAAGTAAACGCGGAGGAGTACACGCTGGAATCAAATTCCTGGAATTGCATTCAGACTATCCCCTATAGGTTTACTTATAGTAGAGGATCTGGGGTAATTATTAGTGGAGCTCTTCATTTGTTAGTCTATACCTCGACCCAATCCACAGCTATCGTATCCTTGGACATGAGCGACGAGAAATTTAAAGAATTGCAACTACCAGAACAACCTTTCGAAAAGAAGCGGTTACACACTATGGGAGAATGGGAGGAGTGTCTATGTCTACTTTTTAATGATGATAAAAACGTTCAGTTTGATGTATGGGTGATGCAGGAGTATGGAGTTCAAGATTATTGTTCTAAACATTTTTCCATTACCCTCAAATCGGTTGCGATTTATTCCTTTGTGAGTCTGATGTGGGTTTTCAAGACTGGTAAAATTCTACTTAAGATTTCTAGTTGCTTAGTTCTGTATGACCCGAGGAATGCAAGTAGTCTTACATGGATGAGCAAGAACTGAAAAATGTGGGTGACCGAAGCTGAGAACTATGTTGAAAGCTTGGTTTCACTGAATTCTGGTACTTATGTGGGCAGATAGAAAACTAGAGGCGCCATGATGAAGAAACATGAAGTAAACGCGGAGGAGTACACGCTGGAATCAAATTCCTGGAATAGCATTCATACTATCCCTTATAGGTTTACTTATAGTAGAGGATCTGGGGTAATTATTAGTGGATCTCTTCATTGGTTAGTCTATACCTCGACCCAATCCACGGCTATCGTATCCTTGGACATGATCGACGAGAAATTTAAAGAATTGCAACTACCAGAACAACCTTTCGAAAAGAAGCGGTTACATACTATGGGACAATGGGAGGAGTGTCTATGTCTACTTTTTAATGATGATAAAAACGTTCAATTTGATGTATGGGTGACCCAGGAGTATGGAGTTCAAGATTCTTGGCCTAAACATTATTCCTTTGTGAGTCTGATGTGGGTTTTCAAGACTGGTAAAATTCTACTTAAGATTTCTAGTTACTTAGTTCTATATGACCCGAGGAATGCAAGTAATCTGATATGGATGAGCAAGAACCGAAAAATATGGGTGACCGAAGCTGAGAATTTTGTTGAAAGATTGGTTTCACTGAATTCTTGTACTTATGTGGGCAGCTAGAAAACTAGAGGCGCCATGATGAAGAAACATTAAGTAAACACGGAGGAGTACACGCTGGAATAAAATTCCTGGAATTGCATTCAAACTATCCCCTATAGGTTTACTTATAGTAGAGGATCTGGGGTAATTATTAGTGTATATCTTCATTGGTTAGTTTATACCTTGACCCAATCCACGGCTATCGTATCCTTGGACATGAGCGACGAGAAATTTAAAGAATTGCAACTACCAGAACAACCTTTCAAAAAGAAGCGGTTACACACTATGAGAGAATGGGAGGAGTGTCTATTTCTACTTTTTAATGATGATAAAAACGTTCAGTTTGATGTATGGGTGATGCAGGATTATGGAGTTCAAGATTCTTGGTCTAAACATTTTTCCATTACCCTCAAATCGTTTGCGAGTTATTCCTTTATGAGTTTGATGTGGGTTTTCAAGACTGGTAAAATTCTACTTAAGATTTCTAGTTACTTAGTTTTATATGACCCGAGGAATGCAAGTAGTCTGACATGGATGAGCAAGAACCGAAAAACGTGGGTGACCGAAGCTGAGAACTATGTTGAAAGCTTGGTTTCACTGAATTCTGGTGCTTATGTGGGCAGATAGAAAACTAGAGGCGCTATGATGAAGAAACATGAAGTAAACGCGGAGGAGTACATGCTGGGATCAAATTCCTGGAACAGCATTCAGACTATCCCATATAGGTTTACTTATAGTACAGGATCTGGGGTAATTATTAGTGGAGCTCTTCATTGGTTAGTCTACACCTCGACCAAATCTACGGCTATCGTCTCCTTGGACATGAGCGACGAGAAATTTAAAGAATTGCAACTACCAGAACAACCTTTCGAAAAGAAGCAGTTACACACTATGGGAGAATGGGAGCAGTGTCTATGTCTACTTTTTAATGATGATAAAAAGGTTCAGTTTGATGTATGGGTGATGCAGGAGTATGGAGTTCAAGAGTCTTGGTCTAAACATTATTCCTTTATGAGTCTGATGTGGGTTTTCAAGACTGGTAAAAATCTACTTAAGATTTCTAGTTACTTAGTTCTATATGACCCGAGGAATGCAAGTAGGCTAACATGGATGAGCAAGAACCGAAAAATGTAGGTGACCGAAGCTGAGAACTATGTTGAAAGCTTGGTTTCACTGAATTCTGGTACTTATGTGGGAAGATAGAAAACTAGAGGCGCCATGATGAAGAAACATGAAGTAAACGCGGAGGAGTACACACTGGGATCAAATTCCTGGAATTGCATTCAGACTATCCCCTATAGGTTTACTAATAGTAGAGGATCTGGGGTAATTATTAGTGGATCTCTTCATTGGTTAGTCTATACCTCGACCAAATCCACGACTATGATCTCCTTGGACATGAGCGACGAGAAAGTTAAAGAATTGCAACTACCAGAACAACCTTTCGAAAAGAAGCGGTTACACACTATGGGAGAATGGGAGGAGTATCTATGTCTACTTTTTAATGATGATAAAAACGTTCAGTTTGATGTATGGGTGATGCAGGAGTATGGAGTTCAAGATTCTTGGCCTAAACATTATTCCTTTGTGAGTCTGATGTGGGTTTTTAAGACTGGTAAAATTCTACTTAAGACTTCTAGTTACTGAGTTCTATATGACCCGAGGAATGCAAGTAGTCTGACATGGATGAGCAAGAACCAAAAAATGTGGGTGACCAAAGCTGAAAATTATGTTGAAAGATTGGTTTCACTGAATTCTGGTACTTATCTGGGCAGCTAGAAAACTAGAGGCGCCATGATGAAGAAACATGAAGTAAACGCGGAGGAGTACACGCTGGAATCAAATTCCTGGAATTGCATTCAAACTATCCCTTATAGGTTTACTTATAGTAGAGAATCTGGGGTAATTATTAGTGGAGATCTTCATTGGTTAGTCTATACCTCGACCCAATCCACGGCTATCGTATCCTTGGACATGAGCGACGAGAAATTTAAAGAATTGCAACTACCAGAACAACCTTTCGAAAAGAAGCGGTTACACACTATGGGAGAATGAGAGGAGTGTCTATTTATACTTTTTAATGATGATAAAAACGTTCAGTTTGATGTATGGGTGATGCAGGAGTATGGAGTTGAAGATTCTTGGTCTAAACATTTTTCCATTACCCTCAAATCGGTTGCGAGTTATTCCTTTGTGACTCTGATGTGGGTTTTCAAGACTGGTAAAATTCTACTTAAGATTTCTAGTTACTTAGTTTTATATGACCCGAGGAACGCAAGTAGTCTGACATGGATGAGCAAGAGCCGAAAAATATGGGTGACCGAAGCTGAGAACTAATTTGAAAGCTTGGTTTCACTGAATTCTGGTACTTATATGGGCAGATAGAAAACTAGAGGCACCATGATGAAGAAACATGAAGTAAAAGCGGAAGAGTACACGCTGGAATCAAATTCCTGGAATAGCATTCAGACTATCCCATATAGGTTTACTTATAGTAGAGGATCTGGGGTAATTATTAGTGGAGCTCTTCATTGGTTAGTCTATACCTCGACCCAATCCACGGCTATCGTATCCTTGGACATGAGCGACGAGAAATTTAAAGAATTGCAACTACCAGAACAACCTTTCGAAAAGAAGCAGTTACACACTATGTGGAATGGGATGAGTGTCCATGTCTACTTTTTAATGATGATAAAAACGTTTAGTTTGATGTATGGGTGATGCAAGAGTATGGAGTTCAAGATTCTTGGTATAACCATTTTTCCATTACCCTCAAATCGGTTGCGAGTTATTCCTTTGTGAGTCTGATTTGGATTTCAACACTGGTAAAATTCTACTTAACATTTCTAGTTACTTAGTTCTATATGACCCGAGGAATGCAAGTAGTCTGACATGGATGAGCAAGAACCGAAAAATTTGGGTGACCGAAGTTGAGAACTATGTTGAAAGCTTGGTTTCACTGAATTCTGGTACTTATGTGGGCAGATAGAAAACTAGAGGCGCCATGATGAAAAAACATGAAGTAAACGCGGAGGAGTACACGCTGGAATCAAATTCCTGGAATAGCATTCATACTATCCCATATAGGTTTACTTATAGTAGAGGATCTGGGGTAATTATTAGTGGATCTCTTCATTGGTTAGTCTATACATCAACCCAATCCACGGCTATCGTATCCTTGGACATGAGCGACGAGAAATTTAAAGAATTGCAACTACCAGAACAACCTTTCGAAAAGAAGCGGTTACACACTATGGGAGAACTGGAGGAGTGTCTATGTCTACTTTTTAATGATGATAAAAACGTTCAGTTTGATGTATGGGTGATGCAGGAGTATGGAGTTCAAGATTCTTGGTCTAAACATTTTTCCATTACCCTCAAATCGGTTGCGAGTTATTCCTTTGTGAGTCTGATTTGGATTTCAAGACTGGTAAAATTCTACTTAAGATTTCTAGTTACTTAGTTTTATATGACCCCATGAATGCAAGTAGTCTGACATGGATGAGCAAGAACCGAAAAATGTAGGTGACCGAAGCTGAGAACTATGTTGAAAGCTTGGTTTCACTGAATTCTGGTACTTATATGGGCAAATAGAAAATTAGAGGCTCCATGATGAAGAAACATGAAGTAAACGCGGAGGAGTACACACTGGAATCAAATTCCTGTAATTGCATTCAGACTATCCCCTATAGGTTTACTTATAGTAGAAGATCTGGGGTAATTATTAGTGGAGCTCTTCATTTGTTAGTCTATACCTCGACCCAATCCACGGCTATCGTATCCTTGGACATGAGCGACGAGAAATTTATAGAATTGCAACTACCAGAACAACCTTTCGAAAAGAAGCGGTTACACACTATGGGAGAATGGGAGGAGTGTCTATGTCTACTTTTTAATGATGATAAAAACGTTCAGTTTGATGTATGGGTGATACAGGAGTATGGAGTTCAAGATTCTTGGTCTAAACATTTTTCCATTACCCTCAAATCGGTTGCGAGTTATTCCTTTGTGAGTCTGATATGGGTTTTCAAGACTGGTAAAATTCTACTTAAGATTTATAGTTACTTAGTTCTATATGACCCGAGGAATGCAAGTAGTCTGACATGGATGAGCAAGAACCGAAAAATGTGGGTGACCGAAGTTGAGAACTATGTTGAAAGCTTGGTTTCACTGAATTCTGGTACTTATGTGGGCAGATAGAAAACTAGAGGCGCCATGATGAAGAAACATGAAGTAAACGCGGAGGAGTACACGCTGGAATCAAATTCCTGGAATTGCATTCAGACTATCCCCTATAGGTTTACTTATAGTAGAGGATCTGGGGTAATTATTAGTGGAGCTCTTCATTTGTTAGTCTATACCTCGACCCAATCCACAGCTATCGTATCCTTGGACATGAGCGACGAGAAATTTAAAGAATTGCAACTACCAGAACAACCTTTCGAAAAGAAGCGGTTACACACTATGGGAGAATGGGAGGAGTGTCTATGTCTACTTTTTAATGATGATAAAAACGTTCAGTTTGATGTATGGGTGATGCAGGAGTATGGAGTTCAAGATTATTGTTCTAAACATTTTTCCATTACCCTCAAATCGGTTGCGATTTATTCCTTTGTGAGTCTGATGTGGGTTTTCAAGACTGGTAAAATTCTACTTAAGATTTCTAGTTGCTTAGTTCTGTATGACCCGAGGAATGCAAGTAGTCTTACATGGATGAGCAAGAACTGAAAAATGTGGGTGACCGAAGCTGAGAACTATGTTGAAAGCTTGGTTTCACTGAATTCTGGTACTTATGTGGGCAGATAGAAAACTAGAGGCGCCATGATGAAGAAACATGAAGTAAACGCGGAGGAGTACACGCTGGAATCAAATTCCTGGAATAGCATTCATACTATCCCTTATAGGTTTACTTATAGTAGAGGATCTGGGGTAATTATTAGTGGATCTCTTCATTGGTTAGTCTATACCTCGACCCAATCCACGGCTATCGTATCCTTGGACATGATCGACGAGAAATTTAAAGAATTGCAACTACCAGAACAACCTTTCGAAAAGAAGCGGTTACATACTATGGGACAATGGGAGGAGTGTCTATGTCTACTTTTTAATGATGATAAAAACGTTCAATTTGATGTATGGGTGACCCAGGAGTATGGAGTTCAAGATTCTTGGCCTAAACATTATTCCTTTGTGAGTCTGATGTGGGTTTTCAAGACTGGTAAAATTCTACTTAAGATTTCTAGTTACTTAGTTCTATATGACCCGAGGAATGCAAGTAATCTGATATGGATGAGCAAGAACCGAAAAATATGGGTGACCGAAGCTGAGAATTTTGTTGAAAGATTGGTTTCACTGAATTCTTGTACTTATGTGGGCAGCTAGAAAACTAGAGGCGCCATGATGAAGAAACATTAAGTAAACACGGAGGAGTACACGCTGGAATAAAATTCCTGGAATTGCATTCAAACTATCCCCTATAGGTTTACTTATAGTAGAGGATCTGGGGTAATTATTAGTGTATATCTTCATTGGTTAGTTTATACCTTGACCCAATCCACGGCTATCGTATCCTTGGACATGAGCGACGAGAAATTTAAAGAATTGCAACTACCAGAACAACCTTTCAAAAAGAAGCGGTTACACACTATGAGAGAATGGGAGGAGTGTCTATTTCTACTTTTTAATGATGATAAAAACGTTCAGTTTGATGTATGGGTGATGCAGGATTATGGAGTTCAAGATTCTTGGTCTAAACATTTTTCCATTACCCTCAAATCGTTTGCGAGTTATTCCTTTATGAGTTTGATGTGGGTTTTCAAGACTGGTAAAATTCTACTTAAGATTTCTAGTTACTTAGTTTTATATGACCCGAGGAATGCAAGTAGTCTGACATGGATGAGCAAGAACCGAAAAACGTGGGTGACCGAAGCTGAGAACTATGTTGAAAGCTTGGTTTCACTGAATTCTGGTGCTTATGTGGGCAGATAGAAAACTAGAGGCGCTATGATGAAGAAACATGAAGTAAACGCGGAGGAGTACATGCTGGGATCAAATTCCTGGAACAGCATTCAGACTATCCCATATAGGTTTACTTATAGTACAGGATCTGGGGTAATTATTAGTGGAGCTCTTCATTGGTTAGTCTACACCTCGACCAAATCTACGGCTATCGTCTCCTTGGACATGAGCGACGAGAAATTTAAAGAATTGCAACTACCAGAACAACCTTTCGAAAAGAAGCAGTTACACACTATGGGAGAATGGGAGGAGTGTCTATGTCTACTTTTTAATGATGATAAAAACGTTCAGTTTGATGTATGGTTGATGCAGGAGTATGGAGTTCAAGATTATTGTTCTAAACATTTTTCCATTACCCTCAAATCGGTTGCGATTTATTCCTTTGTGAGTCTGATTTGGATTTCAAGACTGGTAAAATTCTACTTAAGATTTCTAGTTACTTAGTTTTATATGACCCCATGAATGCAAGTAGTCTGACATGGATGAGCAAGAACCGAAAAATGTAGGTGACCGAAGCTGAGAACTATGTTGAAAGCTTGGTTTCACTGAATTCTGGTACTTATATGGGCAAATAGAAAATTAGAGGCTCCATGATGAAGAAACATGAAGTAAACGCGGAGGAGTACACACTGGAATCAAATTCCTGTAATTGCATTCAGACTATCCCCTATAGGTTTACTTATAGTAGAAGATCTGGGGTAATTATTAGTGGAGCTCTTCATTTGTTAGTCTATACCTCGACCCAATCCACGGCTATCGTATCCTTGGACATGAGCGACGAGAAATTTATAGAATTGCAACTACCAGAACAACCTTTCGAAAAGAAGCGGTTACACACTATGGGAGAATGGGAGGAGTGTCTATGTCTACTTTTTAATGATGATAAAAACGTTCAGTTTGATGTATGGGTGATACAGGAGTATGGAGTTCAAGATTCTTGGTCTAAACATTTTTCCATTACCCTCAAATCGGTTGCGAGTTATTCCTTTGTGAGTCTGATATGGGTTTTCAAGACTGGTAAAATTCTACTTAAGATTTATAGTTACTTAGTTCTATATGACCCGAGGAATGCAAGTAGTCTGACATGGATGAGCAAGAACCGAAAAATGTGGGTGACCGAAGTTGAGAACTATGTTGAAAGCTTGGTTTCACTGAATTCTGGTACTTATGTGGGCAGATAGAAAACTAGAGGCGCCATGATGAAGAAACATGAAGTAAACGCGGAGGAGTACACGCTGGAATCAAATTCCTGGAATTGCATTCAGACTATCCCCTATAGGTTTACTTATAGTAGAGGATCTGGGGTAATTATTAGTGGAGCTCTTCATTTGTTAGTCTATACCTCGACCCAATCCACAGCTATCGTATCCTTGGACATGAGCGACGAGAAATTTAAAGAATTGCAACTACCAGAACAACCTTTCGAAAAGAAGCGGTTACACACTATGGGAGAATGGGAGGAGTGTCTATGTCTACTTTTTAATGATGATAAAAACGTTCAGTTTGATGTATGGGTGATGCAGGAGTATGGAGTTCAAGATTATTGTTCTAAACATTTTTCCATTACCCTCAAATCGGTTGCGATTTATTCCTTTGTGAGTCTGATGTGGGTTTTCAAGACTGGTAAAATTCTACTTAAGATTTCTAGTTGCTTAGTTCTGTATGACCCGAGGAATGCAAGTAGTCTTACATGGATGAGCAAGAACTGAAAAATGTGGGTGACCGAAGCTGAGAACTATGTTGAAAGCTTGGTTTCACTGAATTCTGGTACTTATGTGGGCAGATAGAAAACTAGAGGCGCCATGATGAAGAAACATGAAGTAAACGCGGAGGAGTACACGCTGGAATCAAATTCCTGGAATAGCATTCATACTATCCCTTATAGGTTTACTTATAGTAGAGGATCTGGGGTAATTATTAGTGGATCTCTTCATTGGTTAGTCTATACCTCGACCCAATCCACGGCTATCGTATCCTTGGACATGATCGACGAGAAATTTAAAGAATTGCAACTACCAGAACAACCTTTCGAAAAGAAGCGGTTACATACTATGGGACAATGGGAGGAGTGTCTATGTCTACTTTTTAATGATGATAAAAACGTTCAATTTGATGTATGGGTGACCCAGGAGTATGGAGTTCAAGATTCTTGGCCTAAACATTATTCCTTTGTGAGTCTGATGTGGGTTTTCAAGACTGGTAAAATTCTACTTAAGATTTCTAGTTACTTAGTTCTATATGACCCGAGGAATGCAAGTAATCTGATATGGATGAGCAAGAACCGAAAAATATGGGTGACCGAAGCTGAGAATTTTGTTGAAAGATTGGTTTCACTGAATTCTTGTACTTATGTGGGCAGCTAGAAAACTAGAGGCGCCATGATGAAGAAACATTAAGTAAACACGGAGGAGTACACGCTGGAATAAAATTCCTGGAATTGCATTCAAACTATCCCCTATAGGTTTACTTATAGTAGAGGATCTGGGGTAATTATTAGTGTATATCTTCATTGGTTAGTTTATACCTTGACCCAATCCACGGCTATCGTATCCTTGGACATGAGCGACGAGAAATTTAAAGAATTGCAACTACCAGAACAACCTTTCAAAAAGAAGCGGTTACACACTATGAGAGAATGGGAGGAGTGTCTATTTCTACTTTTTAATGATGATAAAAACGTTCAGTTTGATGTATGGGTGATGCAGGATTATGGAGTTCAAGATTCTTGGTCTAAACATTTTTCCATTACCCTCAAATCGTTTGCGAGTTATTCCTTTATGAGTTTGATGTGGGTTTTCAAGACTGGTAAAATTCTACTTAAGATTTCTAGTTACTTAGTTTTATATGACCCGAGGAATGCAAGTAGTCTGACATGGATGAGCAAGAACCGAAAAACGTGGGTGACCGAAGCTGAGAACTATGTTGAAAGCTTGGTTTCACTGAATTCTGGTGCTTATGTGGGCAGATAGAAAACTAGAGGCGCTATGATGAAGAAACATGAAGTAAACGCGGAGGAGTACATGCTGGGATCAAATTCCTGGAACAGCATTCAGACTATCCCATATAGGTTTACTTATAGTACAGGATCTGGGGTAATTATTAGTGGAGCTCTTCATTGGTTAGTCTACACCTCGACCAAATCTACGGCTATCGTCTCCTTGGACATGAGCGACGAGAAATTTAAAGAATTGCAACTACCAGAACAACCTTTCGAAAAGAAGCAGTTACACACTATGGGAGAATGGGAGGAGTGTCTATGTCTACTTTTTAATGATGATAAAAACGTTCAGTTTGATGTATGGTTGATGCAGGAGTATGGAGTTCAAGATTATTGTTCTAAACATTTTTCCATTACCCTCAAATCGGTTGCGATTTATTCCTTTGTGAGTCTGATTTGGATTTCAAGACTGGTAAAATTCTACTTAAGATTTCTAGTTACTTAGTTTTATATGACCCCATGAATGCAAGTAGTCTGACATGGATGAGCAAGAACCGAAAAATGTAGGTGACCGAAGCTGAGAACTATGTTGAAAGCTTGGTTTCACTGAATTCTGGTACTTATATGGGCAAATAGAAAATTAGAGGCTCCATGATGAAGAAACATGAAGTAAACGCGGAGGAGTACACACTGGAATCAAATTCCTGTAATTGCATTCAGACTATCCCCTATAGGTTTACTTATAGTAGAAGATCTGGGGTAATTATTAGTGGAGCTCTTCATTTGTTAGTCTATACCTCGACCCAATCCACGGCTATCGTATCCTTGGACATGAGCGACGAGAAATTTATAGAATTGCAACTACCAGAACAACCTTTCGAAAAGAAGCGGTTACACACTATGGGAGAATGGGAGGAGTGTCTATGTCTACTTTTTAATGATGATAAAAACGTTCAGTTTGATGTATGGGTGATACAGGAGTATGGAGTTCAAGATTCTTGGTCTAAACATTTTTCCATTACCCTCAAATCGGTTGCGAGTTATTCCTTTGTGAGTCTGATATGGGTTTTCAAGACTGGTAAAATTCTACTTAAGATTTATAGTTACTTAGTTCTATATGACCCGAGGAATGCAAGTAGTCTGACATGGATGAGCAAGAACCGAAAAATGTGGGTGACCGAAGTTGAGAACTATGTTGAAAGCTTGGTTTCACTGAATTCTGGTACTTATGTGGGCAGATAGAAAACTAGAGGCGCCATGATGAAGAAACATGAAGTAAACGCGGAGGAGTACACGCTGGAATCAAATTCCTGGAATTGCATTCAGACTATCCCCTATAGGTTTACTTATAGTAGAGGATCTGGGGTAATTATTAGTGGAGCTCTTCATTTGTTAGTCTATACCTCGACCCAATCCACAGCTATCGTATCCTTGGACATGAGCGACGAGAAATTTAAAGAATTGCAACTACCAGAACAACCTTTCGAAAAGAAGCGGTTACACACTATGGGAGAATGGGAGGAGTGTCTATGTCTACTTTTTAATGATGATAAAAACGTTCAGTTTGATGTATGGGTGATGCAGGAGTATGGAGTTCAAGATTATTGTTCTAAACATTTTTCCATTACCCTCAAATCGGTTGCGATTTATTCCTTTGTGAGTCTGATGTGGGTTTTCAAGACTGGTAAAATTCTACTTAAGATTTCTAGTTGCTTAGTTCTGTATGACCCGAGGAATGCAAGTAGTCTTACATGGATGAGCAAGAACTGAAAAATGTGGGTGACCGAAGCTGAGAACTATGTTGAAAGCTTGGTTTCACTGAATTCTGGTACTTATGTGGGCAGATAGAAAACTAGAGGCGCCATGATGAAGAAACATGAAGTAAACGCGGAGGAGTACACGCTGGAATCAAATTCCTGGAATAGCATTCATACTATCCCTTATAGGTTTACTTATAGTAGAGGATCTGGGGTAATTATTAGTGGATCTCTTCATTGGTTAGTCTATACCTCGACCCAATCCACGGCTATCGTATCCTTGGACATGATCGACGAGAAATTTAAAGAATTGCAACTACCAGAACAACCTTTCGAAAAGAAGCGGTTACATACTATGGGACAATGGGAGGAGTGTCTATGTCTACTTTTTAATGATGATAAAAACGTTCAATTTGATGTATGGGTGACCCAGGAGTATGGAGTTCAAGATTCTTGGCCTAAACATTATTCCTTTGTGAGTCTGATGTGGGTTTTCAAGACTGGTAAAATTCTACTTAAGATTTCTAGTTACTTAGTTCTATATGACCCGAGGAATGCAAGTAATCTGATATGGATGAGCAAGAACCGAAAAATATGGGTGACCGAAGCTGAGAATTTTGTTGAAAGATTGGTTTCACTGAATTCTTGTACTTATGTGGGCAGCTAGAAAACTAGAGGCGCCATGATGAAGAAACATTAAGTAAACACGGAGGAGTACACGCTGGAATAAAATTCCTGGAATTGCATTCAAACTATCCCCTATAGGTTTACTTATAGTAGAGGATCTGGGGTAATTATTAGTGTATATCTTCATTGGTTAGTTTATACCTTGACCCAATCCACGGCTATCGTATCCTTGGACATGAGCGACGAGAAATTTAAAGAATTGCAACTACCAGAACAACCTTTCAAAAAGAAGCGGTTACACACTATGAGAGAATGGGAGGAGTGTCTATTTCTACTTTTTAATGATGATAAAAACGTTCAGTTTGATGTATGGGTGATGCAGGATTATGGAGTTCAAGATTCTTGGTCTAAACATTTTTCCATTACCCTCAAATCGTTTGCGAGTTATTCCTTTATGAGTTTGATGTGGGTTTTCAAGACTGGTAAAATTCTACTTAAGATTTCTAGTTACTTAGTTTTATATGACCCGAGGAATGCAAGTAGTCTGACATGGATGAGCAAGAACCGAAAAACGTGGGTGACCGAAGCTGAGAACTATGTTGAAAGCTTGGTTTCACTGAATTCTGGTGCTTATGTGGGCAGATAGAAAACTAGAGGCGCTATGATGAAGAAACATGAAGTAAACGCGGAGGAGTACATGCTGGGATCAAATTCCTGGAACAGCATTCAGACTATCCCATATAGGTTTACTTATAGTACAGGATCTGGGGTAATTATTAGTGGAGCTCTTCATTGGTTAGTCTACACCTCGACCAAATCTACGGCTATCGTCTCCTTGGACATGAGCGACGAGAAATTTAAAGAATTGCAACTACCAGAACAACCTTTCGAAAAGAAGCAGTTACACACTATGGGAGAATGGGAGCAGTGTCTATGTCTACTTTTTAATGATGATAAAAAGGTTCAGTTTGATGTATGGGTGATGCAGGAGTATGGAGTTCAAGAGTCTTGGTCTAAACATTATTCCTTTATGAGTCTGATGTGGGTTTTCAAGACTGGTAAAAATCTACTTAAGATTTCTAGTTACTTAGTTCTATATGACCCGAGGAATGCAAGTAGGCTAACATGGATGAGCAAGAACCGAAAAATGTAGGTGACCGAAGCTGAGAACTATGTTGAAAGCTTGGTTTCACTGAATTCTGGTACTTATGTGGGAAGATAGAAAACTAGAGGCGCCATGATGAAGAAACATGAAGTAAACGCGGAGGAGTACACACTGGGATCAAATTCCTGGAATTGCATTCAGACTATCCCCTATAGGTTTACTAATAGTAGAGGATCTGGGGTAATTATTAGTGGATCTCTTCATTGGTTAGTCTATACCTCGACCAAATCCACGACTATGATCTCCTTGGACATGAGCGACGAGAAAGTTAAAGAATTGCAACTACCAGAACAACCTTTCGAAAAGAAGCGGTTACACACTATGGGAGAATGGGAGGAGTATCTATGTCTACTTTTTAATGATGATAAAAACGTTCAGTTTGATGTATGGGTGATGCAGGAGTATGGAGTTCAAGATTCTTGGCCTAAACATTATTCCTTTGTGAGTCTGATGTGGGTTTTTAAGACTGGTAAAATTCTACTTAAGACTTCTAGTTACTGAGTTCTATATGACCCGAGGAATGCAAGTAGTCTGACATGGATGAGCAAGAACCAAAAAATGTGGGTGACCAAAGCTGAAAATTATGTTGAAAGATTGGTTTCACTGAATTCTGGTACTTATCTGGGCAGCTAGAAAACTAGAGGCGCCATGATGAAGAAACATGAAGTAAACGCGGAGGAGTACACGCTGGAATCAAATTCCTGGAATTGCATTCAAACTATCCCTTATAGGTTTACTTATAGTAGAGAATCTGGGGTAATTATTAGTGGAGATCTTCATTGGTTAGTCTATACCTCGACCCAATCCACGGCTATCGTATCCTTGGACATGAGCGACGAGAAATTTAAAGAATTGCAACTACCAGAACAACCTTTCGAAAAGAAGCGGTTACACACTATGGGAGAATGAGAGGAGTGTCTATTTATACTTTTTAATGATGATAAAACGTTCAGTTTGATGTATGGGTGATGCAGGAGTATGGAGTTGAAGATTCTTGGTCTAAACATTTTTCCATTACCCTCAAATCGGTTGCGAGTTATTCCTTTGTGACTCTGATGTGGGTTTTCAAGACTGGTAAAATTCTACTTAAGATTTCTAGTTACTTAGTTTTATATGACCCGAGGAACGCAAGTAGTCTGACATGGATGAGCAAGAGCCGAAAAATATGGGTGACCGAAGCTGAGAACTAATTTGAAAGCTTGGTTTCACTGAATTCTGGTACTTATATGGGCAGATAGAAAACTAGAGGCACCATGATGAAGAAACATGAAGTAAAAGCGGAAGAGTACACGCTGGAATCAAATTCCTGGAATAGCATTCAGACTATCCCATATAGGTTTACTTATAGTAGAGGATCTGGGGTAATTATTAGTGGAGCTCTTCATTGGTTAGTCTATACCTCGACCCAATCCACGGCTATCGTATCCTTGGACATGAGCGACGAGAAATTTAAAGAATTGCAACTACCAGAACAACCTTTCGAAAAGAAGCAGTTACACACTATGTGGAATGGGATGAGTGTCCATGTCTACTTTTTAATGATGATAAAAACGTTTAGTTTGATGTATGGGTGATGCAAGAGTATGGAGTTCAAGATTCTTGGTATAACCATTTTTCCATTACCCTCAAATCGGTTGCGAGTTATTCCTTTGTGAGTCTGATTTGGATTTCAATACTGGTAAAATTCTACTTAACATTTCTAGTTACTTAGTTCTATATGACCCGAGGAATGCAAGTAGTCTGACATGGATGAGCAAGAACCGAAAAATTTGGGTGACCGAAGTTGAGAACTATGTTGAAAGCTTGGTTTCACTGAATTCTGGTACTTATGTGGGCAGATAGAAAACTAGAGGCGCCATGATGAAAAAACATGAAGTAAACGCGGAGGAGTACACGCTGGAATCAAATTCCTGGAATAGCATTCATACTATCCCATATAGGTTTACTTATAGTAGAGGATCTGGGGTAATTATTAGTGGATCTCTTCATTGGTTAGTCTATACATCAACCCAATCCACGGCTATCGTATCCTTGGACATGAGCGACGAGAAATTTAAAGAATTGCAACTACCAGAACAACCTTTCGAAAAGAAGCGGTTACACACTATGGGAGAACTGGAGGAGTGTCTATGTCTACTTTTTAATGATGATAAAAACGTTCAGTTTGATGTATGGGTGATGCAGGAGTATAGAGTTCAAGATTCTTGGTCTAAACATTTTTCCATTACCCTCAAATCGGTTGCGAGTTATTCCTTTGTGAGTCTGATTTGGATTTCAAGACTGGTAAAATTCTACTTAAGATTTCTAGTTACTTAGTTTTATATGACCCCATGAATGCAAGTAGTCTGACATGGATGAGCAAGAACCGAAAAATGTAGGTGACCGAAGCTGAGAACTATGTTGAAAGCTTGGTTTCACTGAATTCTGGTACTTATATGGGCAAATAGAAAATTAGAGGCTCCATGATGAAGAAACATGAAGTAAACGCGGAGGAGTACACACTGGAATCAAATTCCTGTAATTGCATTCAGACTATCCCCTATAGGTTTACTTATAGTAGAAGATCTGGGGTAATTATTAGTGGAGCTCTTCATTTGTTAGTCTATACCTCGACCCAATCCACGGCTATCGTATCCTTGGACATGAGCGACGAGAAATTTATAGAATTGCAACTACCAGAACAACCTTTCGAAAAGAAGCGGTTACACACTATGGGAGAATGGGAGGAGTGTCTATGTCTACTTTTTAATGATGATAAAAACGTTCAGTTTGATGTATGGGTGATACAGGAGTATGGAGTTCAAGATTCTTGGTCTAAACATTTTTCCATTACCCTCAAATCGGTTGCGAGTTATTCCTTTGTGAGTCTGATATGGGTTTTCAAGACTGGTAAAATTCTACTTAAGATTTATAGTTACTTAGTTCTATATGACCCGAGGAATGCAAGTAGTCTGACATGGATGAGCAAGAACCGAAAAATGTGGGTGACCGAAGTTGAGAACTATGTTGAAAGCTTGGTTTCACTGAATTCTGGTACTTATGTGGGCAGATAGAAAACTAGAGGCGCCATGATGAAGAAACATGAAGTAAACGCGGAGGAGTACACGCTGGAATCAAATTCCTGGAATTGCATTCAGACTATCCCCTATAGGTTTACTTATAGTAGAGGATCTGGGGTAATTATTAGTGGAGCTCTTCATTTGTTAGTCTATACCTCGACCCAATCCACAGCTATCGTATCCTTGGACATGAGCGACGAGAAATTTAAAGAATTGCAACTACCAGAACAACCTTTCGAAAAGAAGCGGTTACACACTATGGGAGAATGGGAGGAGTGTCTATGTCTACTTTTTAATGATGATAAAAACGTTCAGTTTGATGTATGGGTGATGCAGGAGTATGGAGTTCAAGATTATTGTTCTAAACATTTTTCCATTACCCTCAAATCGGTTGCGATTTATTCCTTTGTGAGTCTGATGTGGGTTTTCAAGACTGGTAAAATTCTACTTAAGATTTCTAGTTGCTTAGTTCTGTATGACCCGAGGAATGCAAGTAGTCTTACATGGATGAGCAAGAACTGAAAAATGTGGGTGACCGAAGCTGAGAACTATGTTGAAAGCTTGGTTTCACTGAATTCTGGTACTTATGTGGGCAGATAGAAAACTAGAGGCGCCATGATGAAGAAACATGAAGTAAACGCGGAGGAGTACACGCTGGAATCAAATTCCTGGAATAGCATTCATACTATCCCTTATAGGTTTACTTATAGTAGAGGATCTGGGGTAATTATTAGTGGATCTCTTCATTGGTTAGTCTATACCTCGACCCAATCCACGGCTATCGTATCCTTGGACATGATCGACGAGAAATTTAAAGAATTGCAACTACCAGAACAACCTTTCGAAAAGAAGCGGTTACACAATATGGGAGAATGGTAGGAGTGTCTATATCTACTTTTTAATGATGATAAAAACGTTCAGTTTGATGTATGGGTGATGCAGGAGTATGGAGTTCAAGATTCTTGGTCTAAACATTTTTCCATTACCCTCAAATCGGTTGCGATTTATTCCTTTGTGAGTCTGATGTGGGTTTTCTAGACTGGTAAAATTCTACTTAAGATTTCTAGTTGCTTAGTTTTATATGACCCCATGAATGCAAGTAGTCTGACATGGATGAGCAAGAACTGAAAAATATGGGTGACCGAAGCTGAGAACTATGTTGAAAGCTTGGTTTCACTGAATTCTGGTACTTATATGGGCAGATATAAAACTAGCGGCGCCATGATGAAGAAACATGAAGTAAACGCGGAGGAGTACACGCTGGAATCAAATTCCTGGAATAGCATTCATACTATCCCTTATAGGTTTACTTATAGTAGAGGATCTGGGGTAATTATTAGTGGATCTCTTCATTGGTTAGTCTATACCTCGACCCAATCCACGGCTATCGTATCCTTGGACATGATCGACGAGAAATTTAAAGAATTGCAACTACCAGAACAACCTTTCGAAAAGAAGCGGTTACACACTACGGGAGAATGGTAGGAGTGTCTATGTCTACTTTTTAATGATGATAAAAACGTTCAGTTTGATGTATGGGTGATGCAGGAGTATGGAGTTCAAGATTCTTGGTCTAAACATTTTTCCATTACCCTCAAATCGGTTGCGATTTATTCCTTTGTGAGTCCGATGTGGGTTTTCAAGACTGGTAAAATTCTACTTAAGATTTCTAGTTGCTTAGTTTTATATGACCCCATGAATGCAAGTAGTCTGACATGGATGAGCAAGAACCGAAAAATGTGGGTGACCGAAGTTGAGAACTATGTTGAAAGCTTGGTTTCACTGAATTCTGGTACTTATGTGGGCAAATAGAAAACTAGAGGCGCCATGATGAAGAAACATGAAGTAAACGCGGAGGAGTACACGCTGGAATCAAATTCCTGGAATTGTATTCAGACTATCCCCTATAGGTTTACTTATAGTAGAGGATCTGGGGTAATTATTAGTGGAGCTCTTCATTTGTTAGTCTATACCTCGACCCAATCCACAGCTATCGTATCCTTGGACATGAGCGACGAGAAATTTAAAGAATTG
>NC_039358.1:10853467-10853673 GCF_003573695.1 Papaver somniferum
GGCGCCATGATGAAGAAACATGAAGTAAACGCGGAGGAGTACACGCTGGAATCAAATTCCTGGAATAGCATTCATACTATCCCTTATAGGTTTACTTATAGTAGAGGATCTGGGGTAATTATTAGTGGATCTCTTCATTGGTTAGTCTATACCTCGACCCAATCCACGGCTATCGTATCCTTGGACATGATCGACGAGAAATTTAA
>NC_039358.1:10853683-10881453 GCF_003573695.1 Papaver somniferum
ATTCAGACTATCCCCTATAGGTTTACTTATAGTAGAGGATCTGGGGTAATTATTAGTGGAGCTCTTCATTTGTTAGTCTATACCTCGACCCAATCCACAGCTATCGTATCCTTGGACATGAGCGACGAGAAATTTAAAGAATTGTAACTACCAGAACAACCTTTCGAAAAGAAGCGGTTACACACTATGGGAGAATGGGAGGAGTGTCTATGTCTACTTTTTAATGATGATAAAAACGTTCAGTTTGATGTATGGGTGATGCAGGAGTATGGAGTTCAAGATTATTGGTCTAAACATTTTTCCATTACCCTCAAATCGGTTGCGATTTATTCCTTTGTGAGTCTGATGTGGGTTTTCAAGACTGGTAAAATTCTACTTAAGATTTCTAGTTGCTTAGTTCTGTATGACCCGAGGAATGCAAGTAGTCTTACATGGATGAGCAAGAACTGAAAAATGTGGGTGACCGAAGCTGAGAACTATGTTGAAAGCTTGGTTTCACTGAATTCTGGTACTTATGTGGGCAGATAGAAAACTAGAGGCGCCATGATGAAGAAACATGAAGTAAACGCGGAGGAGTACACGCTGGAATCAAATTCCTGGAATAGCATTCATACTATCCCTTATAGGTTTACTTATAGTAGAGGATCTGGGGTAATTATTAGTGGATCTCTTCATTGGTTAGTCTATACCTCGACCCAATCCACGGCTATCGTATCCTTGGACATGATCGACGAGAAATTTAAAGAATTGCAACTACCAGAACAACCTTTCGAAAAGAAGCGGTTACACACTACGGGAGAATGGTAGGAGTGTCTATGTCTACTTTTTTATGATTATAAAAATGTTCAGTTTGATGTATGGGTGATGCAGGAGTATGGAATTCAAGATTCTTGGTCTAAACATTTTTCCATTACCCTCAAATCGGTTGCGAGTTATTCCTTTGTGACTCTGATGTGGGTTTTCAAGACTGGTAAAATTCTACTTAAGATTTCTAGTTGCTTAGTTCTGTATGACCCGAGGAATGCAAGTAGTCTTACATGGATGAGCAAGAACTGAAAAATGTGGGTGACCGAAGCTGAGAAATATGTTGAAAGCTTGGTTTCACTGAATTCTGGTACTTATGTGGGCAGATAGAAAACAAGAGGCGCCATGATGAAGAAACATGAAGTAAACGCGGAGGAGTACACGCTGGAATCAAATTCCTGGAATAGCATTCATACTATCCCTTATAGGTTTACTTATAGTAGAGGATCTGGGGTAATTATTAGTGGATCTCTTCATTGGTTAGTCTATACCTCGACCCAATCCACGGCTATCGTATCCTTGGACATGATCGACGAGAAATTTAATGAATTGCAACTACCAGAACAACCTTTCGAAAAGAAGCGGTTACACACTATGGGAGAATGGTAGGAGTGTCTATGTCTACTTTTTAATGATGATAAAAACGTTCAGTTTGATGTATGGGTGATGCAGGAGTATGGAGTTCAAGATTCTTGGTCTAAACATTTTTCCATTACCCTCAAATCGGTTGCGAGTTATTCCTTTGTGAGTCTGATGTGGGTTTTCAAGACTGGTAAAATTCTACTTAAGATTTCTAGTTGCTTAGTTTTATATGACCCCATGAATGCAAGTAGTCTGACATGGATGAGCAAGAACCGAAAAATGTGGGTGACCGAAGCTGAGAACTATGTTGAAAGCTTGGTTTCACTGAATTCTGGTACTTATATGGGCAGATATAAAACTAGCGGCGCCATGATGAAGAAAAATGAAGTAAACACGGAGGAGTACACGCTGGAATCAAATTCCTGTAATTGCATTCAGACTATCCCCTATAGGTTTACTTATAGTAGAGGATCTGGGGTAATTATTAGTGGAGCTCTTCATTGGTTAGTCTATACCTCGACCCAATCCACGACTATCGTATCCTTGGACATGAGCGACGAGAAATTTAAAGAATTGCAACTACCAGAACAACCTTTTGAAAAGAAGCGGTTACACACTATGGGAGAATGGGAGGAGTGTCTATGTCTACTTTTTAATGATGATAAAAACGTTCAGTTTGATGTATGGGTGCTACAGGAGTATGGAGTTCAATATTCTTGGTCTAAACATTTTTCCATGACCCTCAAATCGGTTGCGAGTTATTCCTTTGTGAGTCTGATATGGGTTTTCAAGACTGGTAAAATTCTACTTAAGATTTCTAGTTACTTAGTTCTATATGACCCGAGGAATGCAAGTAGTCTGACATGGATGAGCAAGAACCGAAAAATGTGGGTGACCGAAGCTGAGAACTATGTTGAAAGCTTGGTTTCACTGAATTCTGGTACTTATATGGGCAGATAGAAAACTAGAGGCGCCATGATGAAGAAACATGAAGTAAACGCGGAGGAGTACACGCTGGAATCAAATTCCTGGAATTGCATTCAGACTATCACCTATAGGTTTACTTATAGTAGAGGATCTGGGGTAATTATTAGTGGATCTCTTCATTGGTTAGTCTATACCTCGACCAAATCCACAGCTATCGTCTCCTTGGACATGTGCGATGAGAAATTTAAACAATTGCAACTACCAGAACAACCTTTCGAAAAGAAGCGGTTACACACTATGGGAGAATGGGAGGAGTGTCTATGTCTACTTTTTAATGATGATAAAAACGTTCAGTTTGATGTATGGGTGATGCAGGAGTATGGACTTCAAGATTATTGGTCTAAACATTTTTCCATTACCCTCAAATCGGTTGCGATTTATTCCTTTGTGAGTCTGATGTGGGTTTTCAAGACTGGTAAAATTCTACTTAAGATTTCTAGTTGCTTAGTTCTGTATGACCCGAGGAATGCAAGTAGTCTTACATGGATGAGCAAGAACTGAAAAATGTGGGTGACCGAAGCTGAGAACTATGTTGAAAGCTTGGTTTCACTGAATTCTGGTACTTATGTGGGCAGATAGAAAACTAGAGGCGCCATGATGAAGAAACATGAAGTAAACGCGGAGGAGTACACGCTGGAATCAAATTCCTGGAATGGCATTCAGACTATCCCCTATAGGTTTACTTATAGTAGAGGATCTGGGGTAATTATTAGTGGAGCTCTTCATTGGTTATTCTATACCTCGACCCAATCCACGGCTATCGTATCCTTGGACATGAGCGACGAGAAATTTAAAGAATTGCAATTACCAGAACAACCTTTTGAAAAGAAGCGGTTACACACTATGGGAGAATGGGAGGAGTGTTTATGTCTACTTTTTTATGATTATAAAAATGTTCAGTTTGATGTATGGGTGATGCAGGAGTATGGAATTCAAGATTCTTGGTCTAAACATTTTTCCATTACCCTCAAATCGGTTGCGAGTTATTCCTTTGTGACTCTGATGTGGGTTTTCAAGACTGGTAAAATTCTACTTAAGATTTCTAGTTACTTAGTTCTGTATGACCCGAGGAATGCAAGTAGTCTTACATGGATGAGAAAGAACTGAAAAATGTGGGTGACCGAAGCTGAGAACTATGTTGAAAGCTTGGTTTCACTGAATTCTGGTACTTATGTGGGCATATAGAAAACTAGAGGCGCCATGATGAAGAAACATGAAGTAAACGCGGAGGAGTACACGCTGGAATCAAATTCCTGGAATTGCATTCAGACTATCCTCTATAGGTTTACTTATAGTAGAGGATCTGGGGTAATTATTAGTGGATCTCTTCATTGGTTAGTCTATACCTCGACCCAATCCACGGCTATCGTATCCTTGGACATGAGCGACGAGAAATTTAAAGAATTGCAATTACCAGAACAACCTTTCGAAAAGAAGCGGTTACACACTATGGGAGAATGGGAGGAATGTCTATGTCTACTTTTTAATGATGATAAAAACGTTCAGTTTGATGTATGGGTGATGAAGGAGTATGGAGTTCAAGATTATTGGTCTAAACATTTTTCCATTACCCTCAAATCGGTTGCGATTTATTCCTTTGTGAGTCTGATGTGGGTTTTCAAGACTGGTAAAATTCTACCTAAGATTTCTAGTTGCTTAGTTCTGTATGACCCGAGGAATGCAAGTAGTCTTACATGGATGAGCAAGAACCGAAAAATGTAGGTGACCGAAGCTGAGAACTATGTTGAAAGCTTGGTTTCACTGAATTCTGGTACTTATGTGGGCAGATAGAAAACTAGAGGCGCCTTGATGAAGAAACATGAAGAAAACGCGGAGGACTACACGCTGGAATCAATTTCCTGGAATGGCATTCAGACAATCCCCTATAGGTTTACTTATAATAGAGGATCTGGGGTAATTATTAGTGGAGCTCTGCATTGGTTAGTCTTTACCTCGACCCAATCCACGGCTATCGTATCCTTGGACATGAGCGACGAGAAATTTGAAGAATTGCAAATACCAGAACAACCTTTCGAAGAGAAGCGGTTACACACTATGGGAGAATGGGAGGAGTGTCTATGTCTACTTTTTAATGATAATAAAAACGTTCAGTTTGATGTATGGGTGATGCAGGAGTATGGAGTTCAATATTCTTGGTCTAAACATTTTTCCATTACCCTCAAATCGGTTGCGAGTTATTCCTTTGTGAGTCTGATGTGGGTTTTCAAGACTGGTTAAATTCTACTTAAGATTTCTAGTTACTTAGTTCTATATGACCCGAAGATTGCAAGTAGTCTGAATGGATGAGAAAGAACCGAAAAATGTGGGTGACCGAAGCTGAGAACTATGTTGAAATCTTGGTTTCACTGAATTCTGGTACTTATGTGGGAAGATAGAAAACTATAGGTGACATGATGAAGAAACATGAAGTAAACACGGAGGATTACACGCTGGAATCAAATTCCTGGAATTGCATTCAGACTATCCCCTATAGGTTTACTTATAGTAGAGGGTCTGGGGTAATTATTAGTGGATCTCTTCATTGGTTAGTCTATACCTCGACCAAATCCACGGATATCGTTTGCTCGGACATGAGCGACGAGAAATTTAAAGAATTGCCACTACCAGAACAACCTTTCGAAAAGAAGCAGTTACAAACTATGGGAGAATGGGAGGAGTGTCTATGTCTACTTTTTAATGATGATAAAAACTTTCAGTTTGATGTATGGCTGATGCAGGAGTATGGAGTTCAAGATTATTGATTTAAACATTATTCCTTTATGAGTCCTATGTGGGTTTTCAAGACTGGTAAAATTGTACTTAAGATTTCTAGTTACTTTGTTCTATATGACCCGAGGAATGCAAGTAGTCTGACATGGATGAGCAAGAACCGAAAAATGTAGGTGACCGAAGCTGAGAACTATGTTGAAAGCTTAGTTTCACTGAATTTTGGTACTTATGTGGGCAGATAGAAAACTAGAGGCGCCATGATGAAGAAACATGAAGTAAACGCGGAGGAGTACACGCTGAAATCAAATTCCTGGAATGGCATTCAGACAATCCCCTATAGGTTTACTTATAATAGAGGATCTGGGGTAATTATTAGTGGAGCTCTGCATTGGTTAGTCTATACCTCGACCCAATCCACGGCTATCGTATCCTTGGACATGAGCGACGAGAAATTTGAAGAATTGCAACTACCAGAACAACCTTTCGAAGAGAAGCGGTTACACACTATGGGAGAATGGGAGGAGTGTCTATGTCTACTTTTTAATGATGATAAAAACGTTCAGTTTGATGTATGGGTGATGCAGGAGTATGGAGTTCAATATTCTTGGTCTAAACATTTTTCCATTACCCTCAAATCGGTTGCGAGTTATTCCTTTGTGAGTCTGATGTGGGTTTTCAAGACTGGTTAAATTCTACTTAAGATTTCTAGTTACTTAGTTCTATATGACCCAAGGAATGCAAGTAGTCTGACATGGATGAGAAAGAACCGAAAAATGTGGGTGACCGAAGCTGAGAACTATGTTGAAACCTTGGTTTTACTGAATTCTGGTACTTATGTGGGCAGATAGAAAACTAGAGGCGCCATGATGAAGAAACATGAAGTAAACGCGCAGGGGTACTCGCTGGAATCAAATTCCTGGAATTGAATTCAGACTATCCCCTATAGGTTTACTTATAGTAGAGGATCTGGGGTAATTATTAGTGGAGCTCTTCATTGGTTAGTCTATACCTCGACCAAATCCACGGCTATCGTTTCCTCGCACATGAGCGACGAGAAATTTAAAGAATTGCAACTACCAGAACAACCTTTCGAAAAGAAGCAGTTACACACTATGGGAGAATGGGAGGAGTGTCTATGTTTACTTTTTAATGATGATAAAATGTGTGATGCAGGATTATGGAGTTCAAGCTTATTGGTCTAAACATTTTTCCATTACCCTCAAATCGGTTGCGAGTTATTCCTTTGTGAGTCTGATGTGGGTTTTCAAGACTGGTTAAATTCTACTTAAGATTTCTAGTTACTTAGTTCTATATGACCCGAGGAATGCAAGTAGTCTGACATGGATGAGAAAGAACCGAAAAATGTGGGTGACCGAAGCTGAGAACTATGTTGAAATCTTGGTTTCACTGAATTCTGGTACTTATGTGGGAAGATAGAAAACTATAGGCGCCATGATGAAGAAACATGAAGTAAACGCGGAGGATTACACGCTGGAATCAAATTCTTGGAATTGCATTCAGACTATCCCATATAGGTTTACTTATAGTAGAGGATCTGGGGTAATTATTAGTGGATCTCTTCATTGGTTAGTCTATACCTCGACCAAATCCACGGCTATCGTTTCCTCGGACATGAGCGACGAGAAATTTAAAGAATTGCCACTACCAGAACAACCTTTCGAAAAGAAGCAGTTACAAACTATGGGAGAATGGGAGGAGTGTCTATGTCTACTTTTTAATGATGATAAAAACTTTCAGTTTGATGTATGGGTGATGCAGGAGTATGGAGTTCAAGATTCTTGATTTAAACATTATTCCTTTATGAGTCCTATGTGGGTTTTCAAGACTGGTAAAATTGTACTTAAGATTTCTAGTTACTTAGTTCTATATGACCCGAGGAATGCAAGTAGTCTGACATGGATGAGCAAGAACCGAAAAATGTAGGTGACCGAAGCTGAGAACTATGTTGAAAGCTTAGTTTCACTGAATTTTGGTACTTATGTGGGCAGATAGAAAACTAGAGGCGCCATGATAAAGAAACATGAAGTAAACGCGGAGGAGTACACGCTGGGATCAAATTCCTGGAATTGCATTCAGACTATCCCCTATAGGTTTACTTATAGTAGAGGATCTGGGTAATTATTAGTGGAGATCTTCATTGGTTAGTCTATACCTAGACCAAATACACGGCTATCGTTTCCTCGCACATGCGCGACGAGAAATTTAAAGAATTGAAACTACCAGAACAACCTTTCAAAAAGAAGCAGTTACACACTATGGGAGAATGGGAGGAGTGTCTATGTATACTTTTTAATGATGGTAAAAACTTTCAGTTTGATGTATGGGTGATGCAGGAATATGGAGTTCAAGATTATTGGTCTAAACATTTTTCCATTACCCTCAAATCGGTTGCGAGTTATTCCTATGTGAGTCTGATGTGGGTTTTCAAGACTGGTAAAATTCTACTTAAGATTTCTAGTTACTTAGTTCTATATGACCCGAGGAATGCAAGTAGTCTGACATGGATGAGCAAGAACCGAAAAATGTGGGTGACCGAAGCTGAGAACTATGTTGAAAGCTTGGTTTCACTGAATTATGTTACTCATGTGGGCAGATAGAAAACTAGAGGCGCCATGATGAAGAAACATGAAATATACGCGGAGGAGTACACGCTGGAATAAAATTCCTGGAATTGCATTCAGACTATCCCCTGTAGGTTTACTTATAGTAGAGGATCTGGGTAATTATTAGTGGAGATCTTCATTGGTTAGTCTATACCTAGACCAAATACACGGCTATCGTTTCCTCGCACATGAGCGACGAGAAATTTAAATAATTGAAACTACCAGAACAACCTTTCAAAAAGAAGCAGTTACACACTATGGGAGAATGGGAGGAGTGTCTATGTATACTTTTTAATGATGGTAAAAACTTTCAGTTTGATGTATGGGTGATGCAGGAATATGGAGTTCAAGATTATTGGTCTAAACATTTTTCCATTACCCTCAAATCGGTTGCGAGTTATTCCTATGTGAGTCTGATGTGGGTTTTCAAGACTGGTAAAATTCTACTTAAGATTTCTAGTTACTTAGTTCTATATGACCCGAGGAATGCAAGTAGTCTGACATGGATGAGCAAGAACCGAAAAATGTGGGTGACCGAAGCTGAGAACTATGTTGAAAGCTTGGTTTCACTGAATTATGTTACTCATGTGGGCAGATAGAAAACTAGAGGCGCCATGATGAAGAAACATGAAGTATACGCGGAGGAGTACACGCTGGAATAAAATTCCTGGAATTGCATTCAGACTATCCCCTGTAGGTTTACTTATAGTAGAGGATCTGGGTAATTATTAGTGGAGATCTTCATTGGTTAGTCTATACCTAGACCAAATACACGGCTATCGTTTCCTCGCACATGAGCGACGAGAAATTTAAATAATTGAAACTACCAGAACAACCTTTCAAAAAGAAGCAGTTACACACTATGGGAGAATGGGAGGAGTGTCTATGTATACTTTTTAATGATGGTAAAAACTTTCAGTTTGATGTATGGGTGATGCAGGAATATGGAGTTCAAGATTATTGGTCTAAATATTTTTCCATTACCCTCAAATCGGTTGCGAGTTATTCCTATGTGAGTCTGATGTGGGTTTTCAAGACTGGTAAAATTCTACTTAAGATTTCTAGTTACTTAGTTCTATATGACCCAAGGAATGCAAGTAGTCTGACATGGATGAGCAAGAACCGAAAAATGTGGGTGACCGAAGCTGAGAACTATGTTGAAAGCTTGGTTTCACTGAATTATGTTACTCATGTGGGCAGATAGAAAACTAGAGGCGCCATGATGAAGAAACATGAAGTATACGCGGAGGAGTACACGCTGGAATAAAATTCCTGGAATTGCATTCAGACTATCCCCTGTAGGTTTACTTATAGTAGAGGATATGGGGTAATTATTAGTGGAGCTCTTCATTGGTTAGTTTATACCTCGAACCAATCCACGGATATCGTATCCTTGGACATGAGTGACGAGAAATTTAAAGAATTGCAACTACCAGAACAACCTTTCGAAAAGATGCGGTTACACACTATAGGAGAATGAGAGGAGTGTCTATGTCTACTATTTAATGATGATAAAAACGTTCAGTTGGATGTATGGGTGATGCAGGAGTATGGAGTTCAAGATTCTTGGTCTAAACATTTTTCCATTACCCTCAAATCGGTTACGAGTTATTCCTTTGAGAGTCTGATGTGGGTTTTCAAGACTGGTAAAATTCTACTTAAGATTTCTAGTTACTTAGTTATGACCCGAGGAATGAAAGTAGTCTGACATGGATGAGCAAGAACCGAAAAATGTGGGTGGCCGAAGCTGAGAACTATGTTGAAAGCTCGGTTTCACTGAACTCTGGTACTTATGTGGGCAGATAGAAAACTATAGGCGCCATGATGAAGAAACATGAAGCAAACGCGGAGGAGTACACGCTGGAATCAAATTCCTGGAATTGCATTCAGACTATCCCCTATAGGTTTACTTATAGTAGAGGATATGGGGTAATTATTAGTGGAGCTCTTCATTCGTTAGTCTATACCTCGACCCAATCCACGGCTATCGTATCCTTGGACATGAGTGACGAGAAATTTAAAGAATTGCAACTACCAGAACAACCTTTCGAAAAGAAGCGGTTACACACTATAGGAGAATGGGAGGAGTGTCTATGTCTAATTTTTAATGATGATAAAAATGTTCAGTTGGATGTATGGGTAATGCAGGAGTATGGAGTTCAAGATTCTTGGTCTAAACATTTTTCCATTACCCTCAAATCGGTTGCGAGTTATTCCTTTGTGAGTCTGATGTGGGTTTTCAAGACTGGTAAAATTCTACTTAAGATTTCTAGTTACTTATTTCTATATGACCCGAGGAATGCAAGTAGTCTGACATGGATGAGCAAGAACCGAAAAATGTGGGTGGCCGAAGCTGAGAACTATGTTGAAATATCGGTTTCACTGAACTCTGGTACTTATGTGGGCAGATAGAAAACTATAGGCGCCATGATGAAGAAACATGAAGTAAACGCGGAGGAGTACACGCTGGAATCAAATTCCTGGAATTGCATTCAGACTATCCCCTATAGGTTTACTTATAGTAGAGGATCTGGGGTAATTATTAGTGGAGATCTTCATTGGTTAGTCTATACCTCGACCAAATCCACGGCTATCGTTTCCTCGGACATGAGCGACGAGAAATTTAAAGAATTGCAACTACCAGAACAACCTTTCGAAAAGAAACAGTTACACACTATGGGAGAATGGGAGGAGTGTCTATGTCTATTTTTTAATGATGATAAAAACTTTCAGTTTGATGCATGGGTGATGCAGGAATATGGAGTTCAAGATTCTTGATCTAAACATTATTCCTTTATGAGTCTGATGTGGGTTTTCAAGACTGGTAAAATTCTACTTAAGATTTCTAGTTACTTAGTTCTATATGACCCGAGGAATGCAAGTAGTCTAACATGGATGAGCAAGAACCGAAAAATGTAGATGACTGAAGCTGGGAACTATGTTGAAAGCTTAGTTTCACTGAATTCTGGTACTTATGTGGGCAGATAGAAAACTAGAGGCGCCATGATAAAGAAACATGAAGTAAACGCGGAGGAGTACACGCTGGGATCAAATTCCTGGAATTGCATTCAGACTATCCCCTATAGATTTACTTATAGTAGAGGATCTGGGGTAATTATTAGTGGAGCTCTTCATTGGTTAGTCTACACCTCGACCAAATCTACGGATATCGTCTCCTTGGACATGAGCGACGAGAAATTTAAAGAATTGAAACTACCAGAAGAACCTTTCGAAAAGAAGCAGTTACACACCATGGGAGAATGGGAGGAGTGTCTATGTCTACTTTTTAATGATGATAAAAACGTTCAGTTTGATGTATGGGTGATGCAGGAGTATGGAGTTCAAGATTCTTGGTCTAAACATTATTCCTTTGTGAGTCTGATGTGGGTTTTCAAGACTGGTAAAATTCTACTTAAGATTTCTAGTTACTTAGTTCTATATGACCCGAGGAATGCAAGTAGTCTGACATGGATGAGGAAGAACCGAAAAATGTGGGTGACCGAAGCTGAGAACTATGTTGAAAGCTCGGTTTCACTGAATTCTGGTACTTATGTGGGCAGATAGAAAACTATAGGCGCCATGATGAAGAAACATGAAGTAAACGCGTAGGAGTACACGCTGGAATTAAAAACCTGGAATTGCATTCAGACTATCCCCTATAGGTTTACTTATAGTAGAGGATCTGGGGTAATTTTTAGTGGAGCTCTTCATTGGTTATTCTATACCTCGACCAAATCCACGGCTATCATTTCCTCGCACATGAGCGATGAGAAACTTAAAGAATTTCAACTACCATAACAACCTTTCGAAAAGAAGCGGTTACACACTATGGGAGAATGGGAGGAGTGTTTATGTCTACTTTTTAATGATGATAAAAAATTCAGTTTGATGTATGGGTGATGCAGGAGTATGGAGTTCAAGATTCTTGGTCTAAAAATTTTTCCATTACCCTCAAATCGGTTGCGTGTTATTCCTTTGTGAGTCTGATGTGGGTTTTCAAGACTGGTAAAAATTCTACTTAAGATTTCTAGTTACTTAGTTCTATATGACCCAAGGAATGCAAGTAGTCTGACATGGATGAGAAAGAACCGAAAAATGTGGGTGACCGAAGCTGAGAACTATGTTGAAACCTTGGTTTTACTGAATTCTGGTACTTATGTGGGCAGATAGAAAACTAGAGGCGCCATGATGAAGAAACATGAAGTAAACGCGCAGGGGTACTCGCTGGAATCAAATTCCTGGAATTGAATTCAGACTATCCCCTATAGGTTTACTTATAGTAGAGGATCTGGGGTAATTATTAGTGGAGCTCTTCATTGGTTAGTCTATACCTCGACCAAATCCACGGCTATCGTTTCCTCGCACATGAGCGACGAGAAATTTAAAGAATTGCAACTACCAGAACAACCTTTCGAAAAGAAGCAGTTACACACTATGGGAGAATGGGAGGAGTGTCTATGTTTACTTTTTAATGATGATAAAATGTGTGATGCAGGATTATGGAGTTCAAGCTTATTGGTCTAAACATTTTTCCATTACCCTCAAATCGGTTGCGAGTTATTCCTTTGTGAGTCTGATGTGGGTTTTCAAGACTGGTTAAATTCTACTTAAGATTTCTAGTTACTTAGTTCTATATGACCCGAAGATTGCAAGTAGTCTGAATGGATGAGAAAGAACCGAAAAATGTGGGTGACCGAAGCTGAGAACTATGTTGAAATCTTGGTTTCACTGAATTCTGGTACTTATGTGGGAAGATAGAAAACTATAGGTGACATGATGAAGAAACATGAAGTAAACACGGAGGATTACACGCTGGAATCAAATTCCTGGAATTGCATTCAGACTATCCCCTATAGGTTTACTTATAGTAGAGGGTCTGGGGTAATTATTAGTGGATCTCTTCATTGGTTAGTCTATACCTCGACCAAATCCACGGATATCGTTTGCTCGGACATGAGCGACGAGAAATTTAAAGAATTGCCACTACCAGAACAACCTTTCGAAAAGAAGCAGTTACAAACTATGGGAGAATGGGAGGAGTGTCTATGTCTACTTTTTAATGATGATAAAAACTTTCAGTTTGATGTATGGCTGATGCAGGAGTATGGAGTTCAAGATTATTGATTTAAACATTATTCCTTTATGAGTCCTATGTGGGTTTTCAAGACTGGTAAAATTGTACTTAAGATTTCTAGTTACTTTGTTCTATATGACCCGAGGAATGCAAGTAGTCTGACATGGATGAGCAAGAACCGAAAAATGTAGGTGACCGAAGCTGAGAACTATGTTGAAAGCTTAGTTTCACTGAATTTTGGTACTTATGTGGGCAGATAGAAAACTAGAGGCGCCATGATAAAGAAACATGAAGTAAACGCGGAGGAGTACACGCTGGGATCAAATTCCTGGAATTGCATTCAGACTATCCCCTATAGGTTTACTTATAGTAGAGGATCTGGGTAATTATTAGTGGAGATCTTCATTGGTTAGTCTATACCTAGACCAAATACACGGCTATCGTTTCCTCGCACATGCGCGACGAGAAATTTAAAGAATTGAAACTACCAGAACAACCTTTCAAAAAGAAGCAGTTACACACTATGGGAGAATGGGAGGAGTGTCTATGTATACTTTTTAATGATGGTAAAAACTTTCAGTTTGATGTATGGGTGATGCAGGAATATGGAGTTCAAGATTATTGGTCTAAACATTTTTCCATTACCCTCAAATCGGTTGCGAGTTATTCCTATGTGAGTCTGATGTGGGTTTTCAAGACTGGTAAAATTCTACTTAAGATTTCTAGTTACTTAGTTCTATATGACCCGAGGAATGCAAGTAGTCTGACATGGATGAGCAAGAACCGAAAAATGTGGGTGACCGAAGCTGAGAACTATGTTGAAAGCTTGGTTTCACTGAATTATGTTACTCATGTGGGCAGATAGAAAACTAGAGGCGCCATGATGAAGAAACATGAAGTATACGCGGAGGAGTACACGCTGGAATAAAATTCCTGGAATTGCATTCAGACTATCCCCTGTAGGTTTACTTATAGTAGAGGATATGGGGTAATTATTAGTGGAGCTCTTCATTGGTTAGTTTATACCTCGAACCAATCCACGGATATCGTATCCTTGGACATGAGTGACGAGAAATTTAAAGAATTGCAACTACCAGAACAACCTTTCGAAAAGATGCGGTTACACACTATAGGAGAATGAGAGGAGTGTCTATGTCTACTATTTAATGATGATAAAAACGTTCAGTTGGATGTATGGGTGATGCAGGAGTATGGAGTTCAAGATTCTTGGTCTAAACATTTTTCCATTACCCTCAAATCGGTTACGAGTTATTCCTTTGAGAGTCTGATGTGGGTTTTCAAGACTGGTAAAATTCTACTTAAGATTTCTAGTTACTTAGTTATGACCCGAGGAATGAAAGTAGTCTGACATGGATGAGCAAGAACCGAAAAATGTGGGTGGCCGAAGCTGAGAACTATGTTGAAAGCTCGGTTTCACTGAACTCTGGTACTTATGTGGGCAGATAGAAAACTATAGGCGCCATGATGAAGAAACATGAAGCAAACGCGGAGGAGTACACGCTGGAATCAAATTCCTGGAATTGCATTCAGACTATCCCCTATAGGTTTACTTATAGTAGAGGATATGGGGTAATTATTAGTGGAGCTCTTCATTCGTTAGTCTATACCTCGACCCAATCCACGGCTATCGTATCCTTGGACATGAGTGACGAGAAATTTAAAGAATTGCAACTACCAGAACAACCTTTCGAAAAGAAGCGGTTACACACTATAGGAGAATGGGAGGAGTGTCTATGTCTAATTTTTAATGATGATAAAAATGTTCAGTTGGATGTATGGGTAATGCAGGAGTATGGAGTTCAAGATTCTTGGTCTAAACATTTTTCCATTACCCTCAAATCGGTTGCGAGTTATTCCTTTGTGAGTCTGATGTGGGTTTTCAAGACTGGTAAAATTCTACTTAAGATTTCTAGTTACTTATTTCTATATGACCCGAGGAATGCAAGTAGTCTGACATGGATGAGCAAGAACCGAAAAATGTGGGTGGCCGAAGCTGAGAACTATGTTGAAATATCGGTTTCACTGAACTCTGGTACTTATGTGGGCAGATAGAAAACTATAGGCGCCATGATGAAGAAACATGAAGTAAACGCGGAGGAGTACACGCTGGAATCAAATTCCTGGAATTGCATTCAGACTATCCCCTATAGGTTTACTTATAGTAGAGGATCTGGGGTAATTATTAGTGGAGATCTTCATTGGTTAGTCTATACCTCGACCAAATCCACGGCTATCGTTTCCTCGGACATGAGCGACGAGAAATTTAAAGAATTGCAACTACCAGAACAACCTTTCGAAAAGAAACAGTTACACACTATGGGAGAATGGGAGGAGTGTCTATGTCTATTTTTTAATGATGATAAAAACTTTCAGTTTGATGCATGGGTGATGCAGGAATATGGAGTTCAAGATTCTTGATCTAAACATTATTCCTTTATGAGTCTGATGTGGGTTTTCAAGACTGGTAAAATTCTACTTAAGATTTCTAGTTACTTAGTTCTATATGACCCGAGGAATGCAAGTAGTCTAACATGGATGAGCAAGAACCGAAAAATGTAGATGACTGAAGCTGGGAACTATGTTGAAAGCTTAGTTTCACTGAATTCTGGTACTTATGTGGGCAGATAGAAAACTAGAGGCGCCATGATAAAGAAACATGAAGTAAACGCGGAGGAGTACACGCTGGGATCAAATTCCTGGAATTGCATTCAGACTATCCCCTATAGATTTACTTATAGTAGAGGATCTGGGGTAATTATTAGTGGAGCTCTTCATTGGTTAGTCTACACCTCGACCAAATCTACGGATATCGTCTCCTTGGACATGAGCGACGAGAAATTTAAAGAATTGAAACTACCAGAAGAACCTTTCGAAAAGAAGCAGTTACACACCATGGGAGAATGGGAGGAGTGTCTATGTCTACTTTTTAATGATGATAAAAACGTTCAGTTTGATGTATGGGTGATGCAGGAGTATGGAGTTCAAGATTCTTGGTCTAAACATTATTCCTTTGTGAGTCTGATGTGGGTTTTCAAGACTGGTAAAATTCTACTTAAGATTTCTAGTTACTTAGTTCTATATGACCCGAGGAATGCAAGTAGTCTGACATGGATGAGGAAGAACCGAAAAATGTGGGTGACCGAAGCTGAGAACTATGTTGAAAGCTCGGTTTCACTGAATTCTGGTACTTATGTGGGCAGATAGAAAACTATAGGCGCCATGATGAAGAAACATGAAGTAAACGCGTAGGAGTACACGCTGGAATTAAAAACCTGGAATTGCATTCAGACTATCCCCTATAGGTTTACTTATAGTAGAGGATCTGGGGTAATTTTTAGTGGAGCTCTTCATTGGTTATTCTATACCTCGACCAAATCCACGGCTATCATTTCCTCGCACATGAGCGATGAGAAACTTAAAGAATTTCAACTACCATAACAACCTTTCGAAAAGAAGCGGTTACACACTATGGGAGAATGGGAGGAGTGTTTATGTCTACTTTTTAATGATGATAAAAAATTCAGTTTGATGTATGGGTGATGCAGGAGTATGGAGTTCAAGATTCTTGGTCTAAAAATTTTTCCATTACCCTCAAATCGGTTGCGTGTTATTCCTTTGTGAGTCTGATGTGGGTTTTCAAGACTGGTAAAAATTCTACTTAAGATTTCTAGTTACTTAGTTCTATATGACCCAAGGAATGCAAGTAGTCTGACATGGATGAGAAAGAACCGAAAAATGTGGGTGACCGAAGCTGAGAACTATGTTGAAACCTTGGTTTTACTGAATTCTGGTACTTATGTGGGCAGATAGAAAACTAGAGGCGCCATGATGAAGAAACATGAAGTAAACGCGCAGGGGTACTCGCTGGAATCAAATTCCTGGAATTGAATTCAGACTATCCCCTATAGGTTTACTTATAGTAGAGGATCTGGGGTAATTATTAGTGGAGCTCTTCATTGGTTAGTCTATACCTCGACCAAATCCACGGCTATCGTTTCCTCGCACATGAGCGACGAGAAATTTAAAGAATTGCAACTACCAGAACAACCTTTCGAAAAGAAGCAGTTACACACTATGGGAGAATGGGAGGAGTGTCTATGTTTACTTTTTAATGATGATAAAATGTGTGATGCAGGATTATGGAGTTCAAGCTTATTGGTCTAAACATTTTTCCATTACCCTCAAATCGGTTGCGAGTTATTCCTTTGTGAGTCTGATGTGGGTTTTCAAGACTGGTTAAATTCTACTTAAGATTTCTAGTTACTTAGTTCTATATGACCCGAAGATTGCAAGTAGTCTGAATGGATGAGAAAGAACCGAAAAATGTGGGTGACCGAAGCTGAGAACTATGTTGAAATCTTGGTTTCACTGAATTCTGGTACTTATGTGGGAAGATAGAAAACTATAGGTGACATGATGAAGAAACATGAAGTAAACACGGAGGATTACACGCTGGAATCAAATTCCTGGAATTGCATTCAGACTATCCCCTATAGGTTTACTTATAGTAGAGGGTCTGGGGTAATTATTAGTGGATCTCTTCATTGGTTAGTCTATACCTCGACCAAATCCACGGATATCGTTTGCTCGGACATGAGCGACGAGAAATTTAAAGAATTGCCACTACCAGAACAACCTTTCGAAAAGAAGCAGTTACAAACTATGGGAGAATGGGAGGAGTGTCTATGTCTACTTTTTAATGATGATAAAAACTTTCAGTTTGATGTATGGCTGATGCAGGAGTATGGAGTTCAAGATTATTGATTTAAACATTATTCCTTTATGAGTCCTATGTGGGTTTTCAAGACTGGTAAAATTGTACTTAAGATTTCTAGTTACTTTGTTCTATATGACCCGAGGAATGCAAGTAGTCTGACATGGATGAGCAAGAACCGAAAAATGTAGGTGACCGAAGCTGAGAACTATGTTGAAAGCTTAGTTTCACTGAATTTTGGTACTTATGTGGGCAGATAGAAAACTAGAGGCGCCATGATAAAGAAACATGAAGTAAACGCGGAGGAGTACACGCTGGGATCAAATTCCTGGAATTGCATTCAGACTATCCCCTATAGGTTTACTTATAGTAGAGGATCTGGGTAATTATTAGTGGAGATCTTCATTGGTTAGTCTATACCTAGACCAAATACACGGCTATCGTTTCCTCGCACATGCGCGACGAGAAATTTAAAGAATTGAAACTACCAGAACAACCTTTCAAAAAGAAGCAGTTACACACTATGGGAGAATGGGAGGAGTGTCTATGTATACTTTTTAATGATGGTAAAAACTTTCAGTTTGATGTATGGGTGATGCAGGAATATGGAGTTCAAGATTATTGGTCTAAACATTTTTCCATTACCCTCAAATCGGTTGCGAGTTATTCCTATGTGAGTCTGATGTGGGTTTTCAAGACTGGTAAAATTCTACTTAAGATTTCTAGTTACTTAGTTCTATATGACCCGAGGAATGCAAGTAGTCTGACATGGATGAGCAAGAACCGAAAAATGTGGGTGACCGAAGCTGAGAACTATGTTGAAAGCTTGGTTTCACTGAATTATGTTACTCATGTGGGCAGATAGAAAACTAGAGGCGCCATGATGAAGAAACATGAAGTATACGCGGAGGAGTACACGCTGGAATAAAATTCCTGGAATTGCATTCAGACTATCCCCTGTAGGTTTACTTATAGTAGAGGATATGGGGTAATTATTAGTGGAGCTCTTCATTGGTTAGTTTATACCTCGAACCAATCCACGGATATCGTATCCTTGGACATGAGTGACGAGAAATTTAAAGAATTGCAACTACCAGAACAACCTTTCGAAAAGATGCGGTTACACACTATAGGAGAATGAGAGGAGTGTCTATGTCTACTATTTAATGATGATAAAAACGTTCAGTTGGATGTATGGGTGATGCAGGAGTATGGAGTTCAAGATTCTTGGTCTAAACATTTTTCCATTACCCTCAAATCGGTTACGAGTTATTCCTTTGAGAGTCTGATGTGGGTTTTCAAGACTGGTAAAATTCTACTTAAGATTTCTAGTTACTTAGTTATGACCCGAGGAATGAAAGTAGTCTGACATGGATGAGCAAGAACCGAAAAATGTGGGTGGCCGAAGCTGAGAACTATGTTGAAAGCTCGGTTTCACTGAACTCTGGTACTTATGTGGGCAGATAGAAAACTATAGGCGCCATGATGAAGAAACATGAAGCAAACGCGGAGGAGTACACGCTGGAATCAAATTCCTGGAATTGCATTCAGACTATCCCCTATAGGTTTACTTATAGTAGAGGATATGGGGTAATTATTAGTGGAGCTCTTCATTCGTTAGTCTATACCTCGACCCAATCCACGGCTATCGTATCCTTGGACATGAGTGACGAGAAATTTAAAGAATTGCAACTACCAGAACAACCTTTCGAAAAGAAGCGGTTACACACTATAGGAGAATGGGAGGAGTGTCTATGTCTAATTTTTAATGATGATAAAAATGTTCAGTTGGATGTATGGGTAATGCAGGAGTATGGAGTTCAAGATTCTTGGTCTAAACATTTTTCCATTACCCTCAAATCGGTTGCGAGTTATTCCTTTGTGAGTCTGATGTGGGTTTTCAAGACTGGTAAAATTCTACTTAAGATTTCTAGTTACTTATTTCTATATGACCCGAGGAATGCAAGTAGTCTGACATGGATGAGCAAGAACCGAAAAATGTGGGTGGCCGAAGCTGAGAACTATGTTGAAATATCGGTTTCACTGAACTCTGGTACTTATGTGGGCAGATAGAAAACTATAGGCGCCATGATGAAGAAACATGAAGTAAACGCGGAGGAGTACACGCTGGAATCAAATTCCTGGAATTGCATTCAGACTATCCCCTATAGGTTTACTTATAGTAGAGGATCTGGGGTAATTATTAGTGGAGATCTTCATTGGTTAGTCTATACCTCGACCAAATCCACGGCTATCGTTTCCTCGGACATGAGCGACGAGAAATTTAAAGAATTGCAACTACCAGAACAACCTTTCGAAAAGAAACAGTTACACACTATGGGAGAATGGGAGGAGTGTCTATGTCTATTTTTTAATGATGATAAAAACTTTCAGTTTGATGCATGGGTGATGCAGGAATATGGAGTTCAAGATTCTTGATCTAAACATTATTCCTTTATGAGTCTGATGTGGGTTTTCAAGACTGGTAAAATTCTACTTAAGATTTCTAGTTACTTAGTTCTATATGACCCGAGGAATGCAAGTAGTCTAACATGGATGAGCAAGAACCGAAAAATGTAGATGACTGAAGCTGGGAACTATGTTGAAAGCTTAGTTTCACTGAATTCTGGTACTTATGTGGGCAGATAGAAAACTAGAGGCGCCATGATAAAGAAACATGAAGTAAACGCGGAGGAGTACACGCTGGGATCAAATTCCTGGAATTGCATTCAGACTATCCCCTATAGATTTACTTATAGTAGAGGATCTGGGGTAATTATTAGTGGAGCTCTTCATTGGTTAGTCTACACCTCGACCAAATCTACGGATATCGTCTCCTTGGACATGAGCGACGAGAAATTTAAAGAATTGAAACTACCAGAAGAACCTTTCGAAAAGAAGCAGTTACACACCATGGGAGAATGGGAGGAGTGTCTATGTCTACTTTTTAATGATGATAAAAACGTTCAGTTTGATGTATGGGTGATGCAGGAGTATGGAGTTCAAGATTCTTGGTCTAAACATTATTCCTTTGTGAGTCTGATGTGGGTTTTCAAGACTGGTAAAATTCTACTTAAGATTTCTAGTTACTTAGTTCTATATGACCCGAGGAATGCAAGTAGTCTGACATGGATGAGGAAGAACCGAAAAATGTGGGTGACCGAAGCTGAGAACTATGTTGAAAGCTCGGTTTCACTGAATTCTGGTACTTATGTGGGCAGATAGAAAACTATAGGCGCCATGATGAAGAAACATGAAGTAAACGCGTAGGAGTACACGCTGGAATTAAAAACCTGGAATTGCATTCAGACTATCCCCTATAGGTTTACTTATAGTAGAGGATCTGGGGTAATTTTTAGTGGAGCTCTTCATTGGTTATTCTATACCTCGACCAAATCCACGGCTATCATTTCCTCGCACATGAGCGATGAGAAACTTAAAGAATTTCAACTACCATAACAACCTTTCGAAAAGAAGCGGTTACACACTATGGGAGAATGGGAGGAGTGTTTATGTCTACTTTTTAATGATGATAAAAAATTCAGTTTGATGTATGGGTGATGCAGGAGTATGGAGTTCAAGATTCTTGGTCTAAAAATTTTTCCATTACCCTCAAATCGGTTGCGTGTTATTCCTTTGTGAGTCTGATGTGGGTTTTCAAGACTGGTAAAAATTCTACTTAAGATTTCTAGTTACTTAGTTCTATATGACCCAAGGAATGCAAGTAGTCTGACATGGATGAGAAAGAACCGAAAAATGTGGGTGACCGAAGCTGAGAACTATGTTGAAACCTTGGTTTTACTGAATTCTGGTACTTATGTGGGCAGATAGAAAACTAGAGGCGCCATGATGAAGAAACATGAAGTAAACGCGCAGGGGTACTCGCTGGAATCAAATTCCTGGAATTGAATTCAGACTATCCCCTATAGGTTTACTTATAGTAGAGGATCTGGGGTAATTATTAGTGGAGCTCTTCATTGGTTAGTCTATACCTCGACCAAATCCACGGCTATCGTTTCCTCGCACATGAGCGACGAGAAATTTAAAGAATTGCAACTACCAGAACAACCTTTCGAAAAGAAGCAGTTACACACTATGGGAGAATGGGAGGAGTGTCTATGTTTACTTTTTAATGATGATAAAATGTGTGATGCAGGATTATGGAGTTCAAGCTTATTGGTCTAAACATTTTTCCATTACCCTCAAATCGGTTGCGAGTTATTCCTTTGTGAGTCTGATGTGGGTTTTCAAGACTGGTTAAATTCTACTTAAGATTTCTAGTTACTTAGTTCTATATGACCCGAAGATTGCAAGTAGTCTGAATGGATGAGAAAGAACCGAAAAATGTGGGTGACCGAAGCTGAGAACTATGTTGAAATCTTGGTTTCACTGAATTCTGGTACTTATGTGGGAAGATAGAAAACTATAGGTGACATGATGAAGAAACATGAAGTAAACACGGAGGATTACACGCTGGAATCAAATTCCTGGAATTGCATTCAGACTATCCCCTATAGGTTTACTTATAGTAGAGGGTCTGGGGTAATTATTAGTGGATCTCTTCATTGGTTAGTCTATACCTCGACCAAATCCACGGATATCGTTTGCTCGGACATGAGCGACGAGAAATTTAAAGAATTGCCACTACCAGAACAACCTTTCGAAAAGAAGCAGTTACAAACTATGGGAGAATGGGAGGAGTGTCTATGTCTACTTTTTAATGATGATAAAAACTTTCAGTTTGATGTATGGCTGATGCAGGAGTATGGAGTTCAAGATTATTGATTTAAACATTATTCCTTTATGAGTCCTATGTGGGTTTTCAAGACTGGTAAAATTGTACTTAAGATTTCTAGTTACTTTGTTCTATATGACCCGAGGAATGCAAGTAGTCTGACATGGATGAGCAAGAACCGAAAAATGTAGGTGACCGAAGCTGAGAACTATGTTGAAAGCTTAGTTTCACTGAATTTTGGTACTTATGTGGGCAGATAGAAAACTAGAGGCGCCATGATAAAGAAACATGAAGTAAACGCGGAGGAGTACACGCTGGGATCAAATTCCTGGAATTGCATTCAGACTATCCCCTATAGGTTTACTTATAGTAGAGGATCTGGGTAATTATTAGTGGAGATCTTCATTGGTTAGTCTATACCTAGACCAAATACACGGCTATCGTTTCCTCGCACATGCGCGACGAGAAATTTAAAGAATTGAAACTACCAGAACAACCTTTCAAAAAGAAGCAGTTACACACTATGGGAGAATGGGAGGAGTGTCTATGTATACTTTTTAATGATGGTAAAAACTTTCAGTTTGATGTATGGGTGATGCAGGAATATGGAGTTCAAGATTATTGGTCTAAACATTTTTCCATTACCCTCAAATCGGTTGCGAGTTATTCCTATGTGAGTCTGATGTGGGTTTTCAAGACTGGTAAAATTCTACTTAAGATTTCTAGTTACTTAGTTCTATATGACCCGAGGAATGCAAGTAGTCTGACATGGATGAGCAAGAACCGAAAAATGTGGGTGACCGAAGCTGAGAACTATGTTGAAAGCTTGGTTTCACTGAATTATGTTACTCATGTGGGCAGATAGAAAACTAGAGGCGCCATGATGAAGAAACATGAAGTATACGCGGAGGAGTACACGCTGGAATAAAATTCCTGGAATTGCATTCAGACTATCCCCTGTAGGTTTACTTATAGTAGAGGATATGGGGTAATTATTAGTGGAGCTCTTCATTGGTTAGTTTATACCTCGAACCAATCCACGGATATCGTATCCTTGGACATGAGTGACGAGAAATTTAAAGAATTGCAACTACCAGAACAACCTTTCGAAAAGATGCGGTTACACACTATAGGAGAATGAGAGGAGTGTCTATGTCTACTATTTAATGATGATAAAAACGTTCAGTTGGATGTATGGGTGATGCAGGAGTATGGAGTTCAAGATTCTTGGTCTAAACATTTTTCCATTACCCTCAAATCGGTTACGAGTTATTCCTTTGAGAGTCTGATGTGGGTTTTCAAGACTGGTAAAATTCTACTTAAGATTTCTAGTTACTTAGTTATGACCCGAGGAATGAAAGTAGTCTGACATGGATGAGCAAGAACCGAAAAATGTGGGTGGCCGAAGCTGAGAACTATGTTGAAAGCTCGGTTTCACTGAACTCTGGTACTTATGTGGGCAGATAGAAAACTATAGGCGCCATGATGAAGAAACATGAAGCAAACGCGGAGGAGTACACGCTGGAATCAAATTCCTGGAATTGCATTCAGACTATCCCCTATAGGTTTACTTATAGTAGAGGATATGGGGTAATTATTAGTGGAGCTCTTCATTCGTTAGTCTATACCTCGACCCAATCCACGGCTATCGTATCCTTGGACATGAGTGACGAGAAATTTAAAGAATTGCAACTACCAGAACAACCTTTCGAAAAGAAGCGGTTACACACTATAGGAGAATGGGAGGAGTGTCTATGTCTAATTTTTAATGATGATAAAAATGTTCAGTTGGATGTATGGGTAATGCAGGAGTATGGAGTTCAAGATTCTTGGTCTAAACATTTTTCCATTACCCTCAAATCGGTTGCGAGTTATTCCTTTGTGAGTCTGATGTGGGTTTTCAAGACTGGTAAAATTCTACTTAAGATTTCTAGTTACTTATTTCTATATGACCCGAGGAATGCAAGTAGTCTGACATGGATGAGCAAGAACCGAAAAATGTGGGTGGCCGAAGCTGAGAACTATGTTGAAATATCGGTTTCACTGAACTCTGGTACTTATGTGGGCAGATAGAAAACTATAGGCGCCATGATGAAGAAACATGAAGTAAACGCGGAGGAGTACACGCTGGAATCAAATTCCTGGAATTGCATTCAGACTATCCCCTATAGGTTTACTTATAGTAGAGGATCTGGGGTAATTATTAGTGGAGATCTTCATTGGTTAGTCTATACCTCGACCAAATCCACGGCTATCGTTTCCTCGGACATGAGCGACGAGAAATTTAAAGAATTGCAACTACCAGAACAACCTTTCGAAAAGAAACAGTTACACACTATGGGAGAATGGGAGGAGTGTCTATGTCTATTTTTTAATGATGATAAAAACTTTCAGTTTGATGCATGGGTGATGCAGGAATATGGAGTTCAAGATTCTTGATCTAAACATTATTCCTTTATGAGTCTGATGTGGGTTTTCAAGACTGGTAAAATTCTACTTAAGATTTCTAGTTACTTAGTTCTATATGACCCGAGGAATGCAAGTAGTCTAACATGGATGAGCAAGAACCGAAAAATGTAGATGACTGAAGCTGGGAACTATGTTGAAAGCTTAGTTTCACTGAATTCTGGTACTTATGTGGGCAGATAGAAAACTAGAGGCGCCATGATAAAGAAACATGAAGTAAACGCGGAGGAGTACACGCTGGGATCAAATTCCTGGAATTGCATTCAGACTATCCCCTATAGATTTACTTATAGTAGAGGATCTGGGGTAATTATTAGTGGAGCTCTTCATTGGTTAGTCTACACCTCGACCAAATCTACGGATATCGTCTCCTTGGACATGAGCGACGAGAAATTTAAAGAATTGAAACTACCAGAAGAACCTTTCGAAAAGAAGCAGTTACACACCATGGGAGAATGGGAGGAGTGTCTATGTCTACTTTTTAATGATGATAAAAACGTTCAGTTTGATGTATGGGTGATGCAGGAGTATGGAGTTCAAGATTCTTGGTCTAAACATTATTCCTTTGTGAGTCTGATGTGGGTTTTCAAGACTGGTAAAATTCTACTTAAGATTTCTAGTTACTTAGTTCTATATGACCCGAGGAATGCAAGTAGTCTGACATGGATGAGGAAGAACCGAAAAATGTGGGTGACCGAAGCTGAGAACTATGTTGAAAGCTCGGTTTCACTGAATTCTGGTACTTATGTGGGAAGATAGAAAACTATAGGCGCCATGATGAAGAAACATGAAGTAAACGCGGAGGAGTACACGCTGGAATTAAAAACCTGGAATTGCATTCAGACTATCCCCTATAGGTTTACTTATAGTAGAGGATCTGGGGTAATTTTTAGTGGAGCTCTTCATTGGTTATTCTATACCTCGACCAAATCCACGGCTATCATTTCCTCGCACATGAGCGATGAGAAACTTAAAGAATTTCAACTACCATAACAACCTTTCGAAAAGAAGCGGTTACACACTATGGGAGAATGGGAGGAGTGTTTATGTCTACTTTTTAATGATGATAAAAAATTCAGTTTGATGTATGGGTGATGCAGGAGTATGGAGTTCAAGATTCTTGGTCTAAAAATTTTTCCATTACCCTCAAATCGGTTGCGTGTTATTCCTTTGTGAGTCTGATGTGGGTTTTCAAGACTGGTAAAATTCTACTTAAGATTTCTAATTACTTAGTTCTATATGACCCAAGGAATGCAAGTAGTCTGACATGGATGAGAAAGAACCGAAAAATGTGGGTGACCGAAGCTGAGAACTATGTTGAAACCTTGGTTTTACTGAATTCTGGTACTTATGTGGGCAGATAGAAAACTAGAGGCGCCATGATGAAGAAACATGAAGTAAACGCGCAGGGGTACTCGCTGGAATCAAATTCCTGGAATTGAATTCAGACTATCCCCTATAGGTTTACTTATAGTAGAGGATCTGGGGTAATTATTAGTGGAGCTCTTCATTGGTTAGTCTATACCTCGACCAAATCCACGGCTATCGTTTCCTCGCACATGAGCGACGAGAAATTTAAAGAATTGCAACTACCAGAACAACCTTTCGAAAAGAAGCAGTTACACACTATGGGAGAATGGGAGGAGTGTCTATGTTTACTTTTTAATGATGATAAAATGTGTGATGCAGGATTATGGAGTTCAAGCTTATTGGTCTAAACATTTTTCCGTTACCCTCAAATCGGTTGCGAGTTATTCCTTTGTGAGTCTGATGTGGGTTTTCAAGACTGGTAAAATTCTACTTAAGATTTCTAGTTACTTAGTTCTATATGACCTGAGGAATGCAAGTAGTCTGACATGGATGAGCAAGAACCGAAAAATGTGGGTGACCGAAGCTGAGAACTATGTTGAAAGCTTGGTTTCACTGAATCCTGGTACTTATGTGGGCAGATAGAAAACTAGAGGCGCCATAATGCAGAAACATGAAGTACACGCGGAGGAGTACACGCTGGGATCAAATTCCTAGAATTGCATTCAGACTATTCCCTATAGGTTTACTTATAGTAGAGGATCTGGGGTAATAATTAGTGGAGATCTTCATTGGTTAGTCTATACCTCGACCAAATCCACGCTATCGTCTCCTTGGACATGAGAGACGAGAAATTTAAAGAATTGCAACTACCAGAACAACCTTTCGAAAAGAAGCAATTACACACTATGGGAGAATGGTAGGAGTGTCTATGTCTACTTTTTAATGATGATAAAAAGGTTCAGTTTGATGTATGGGTGATGCAGGAGTATGGAGTTCAAGATTCTTGGTCTAAACATTATTCCTTTATGAGTCTGATGTGGGTTTTCAAGACTGGTAAAATTCTACTTAAGATTTCTAGTTACTTAGTTCTATATGACCCGAGGAATGCAAGTAGTCTGACATGGATGAGCAAGAACCGAAAAATGTGGGTGACCGAAGCTGAGAACTATGTTGAAATCTTGGTTTCACTGAATTATGGTACTTATGTGGGAAGATAGAAAACTAGAGGCGCCATGATGAAGAAACATGAAGTAAACGCGGAGGAGTACACGCTGGGATCAAATTCATGCAATTGTATTCAGACTATCCCCTATAGGTTTACTTATAGTAGAGGATCTGGGGTAGTTATTAGTGAAGCTCTTCATTGGTTAGTTTATACCTCGACCAAATCCACGGCTATCGTTTCCTCAGACATGAGCGACGAGAAATTTAAAGAATTGCAACTACCAGAACAACCTTTCGAAAAGAAACAGTTACACACTATGGGAGAATGGGAGGAGTGTCTATGTCTATTTTTTAATGATGATAAAAACTTTCAGTTTGATGCATGGGTGATGCAGGAATATGGAGTTCAAGATTCTTGATCTAAACATTATTCCTTTATGAGTCTGATGTGGGTTTTCAAGACTGGTAAAATTCTACTTAAGATTTCTAGTTACTTAGTTCTATATGACCCGAGGAATGCAAGTAGTCTGACATGGATGAGCAAGAACCGAAAAATGT
>NC_039358.1:10881463-10884649 GCF_003573695.1 Papaver somniferum
ATGATAAAAACGTTCAGTTTGATGTATGGGTGATGCAGGAGTATGGAGTTCAAGATTCTTGGTCTAAACATTATTCCTTTGTGAGTCTGATGTGGGTTTTCAAGACTGGTAAAATTCTACTTAAGATTTCTAGTTACTTAGTTCTATATGACCCGAGGAATGCAAGTAGTCTGACATGGATGAGGAAGAACCGAAAAATGTGGGTGACCGAAGCTGAGAACTATGTTGAAAGCTCGGTTTCACTGAATTCTGGTACTTATGTGGGCAGATAGAAAACTATAGGCGCCATGATGAAGAAACATGAAGTAAACGCGTAGGAGTACACGCTGGAATTAAAAACCTGGAATTGCATTCAGACTATCCCCTATAGGTTTACTTATAGTAGAGGATCTGGGGTAATTTTTAGTGGAGCTCTTCATTGGTTATTCTATACCTCGACCAAATCCACGGCTATCATTTCCTCGCACATGAGCGATGAGAAACTTAAAGAATTTCAACTACCATAACAACCTTTCGAAAAGAAGCGGTTACACACTATGGGAGAATGGGAGGAGTGTTTATGTCTACTTTTTAATGATGATAAAAAATTCAGTTTGATGTATGGGTGATGCAGGAGTATGGAGTTCAAGATTCTTGGTCTAAAAATTTTTCCATTACCCTCAAATCGGTTGCGTGTTATTCCTTTGTGAGTCTGATGTGGGTTTTCAAGACTGGTAAAATTCTACTTAAGATTTCTAATTACTTAGTTCTATATGACCCAAGGAATGCAAGTAGTCTGACATGGATGAGAAAGAACCGAAAAATGTGGGTGACCGAAGCTGAGAACTATGTTGAAACCTTGGTTTTACTGAATTCTGGTACTTATGTGGGCAGATAGAAAACTAGAGGCGCCATGATGAAGAAACATGAAGTAAACGCGCAGGGGTACTCGCTGGAATCAAATTCCTGGAATTGAATTCAGACTATCCCCTATAGGTTTACTTATAGTAGAGGATCTGGGGTAATTATTAGTGGAGCTCTTCATTGGTTAGTCTATACCTCGACCAAATCCACGGCTATCGTTTCCTCGCACATGAGCGACGAGAAATTTAAAGAATTGCAACTACCAGAACAACCTTTCGAAAAGAAGCAGTTACACACTATGGGAGAATGGGAGGAGTGTCTATGTTTACTTTTTAATGATGATAAAATGTGTGATGCAGGATTATGGAGTTCAAGCTTATTGGTCTAAACATTTTTCCGTTACCCTCAAATCGGTTGCGAGTTATTCCTTTGTGAGTCTGATGTGGGTTTTCAAGACTGGTAAAATTCTACTTAAGATTTCTAGTTACTTAGTTCTATATGACCTGAGGAATGCAAGTAGTCTGACATGGATGAGCAAGAACCGAAAAATGTGGGTGACCGAAGCTGAGAACTATGTTGAAAGCTTGGTTTCACTGAATCCTGGTACTTATGTGGGCAGATAGAAAACTAGAGGCGCCATAATGCAGAAACATGAAGTACACGCGGAGGAGTACACGCTGGGATCAAATTCCTAGAATTGCATTCAGACTATTCCCTATAGGTTTACTTATAGTAGAGGATCTGGGGTAATAATTAGTGGAGATCTTCATTGGTTAGTCTATACCTCGACCAAATCCACGCTATCGTCTCCTTGGACATGAGAGACGAGAAATTTAAAGAATTGCAACTACCAGAACAACCTTTCGAAAAGAAGCAATTACACACTATGGGAGAATGGTAGGAGTGTCTATGTCTACTTTTTAATGATGATAAAAAGGTTCAGTTTGATGTATGGGTGATGCAGGAATATGGAGTTCAAGATTCTTGATCTAAACATTATTCCTTTATGAGTCTGATGTGGGTTTTCAAGACTGGTAAAATTCTACTTAAGATTTCTAGTTACTTAGTTCTATATGACCCGAGGAATGCAAGTAGTCTGACATGGATGAGCAAGAACCGAAAAATGTAGATAACTGAAGCTGGGAACTATGTTGAAAGCTTAGTTTCACTGAATTTTGGTACTTATGTGGGCAGATAGAAAACTAGAGGCGCCATGATGAAGAAACATGAAGTAAACGCGGAGGAGTACACGCTGGGATCATATTCCTGGAATTGCATTCAGACTATCCCCTATAGATTTACTTATAGTAGAGGATCTGGGGTAATTATTAGTGGAGCTCTTCATTGGTTAGTCTACACCTCGACCAAATCTACGGATATCGTCTCCTTGGACATGAGCGACGAGAAATTTAAAGAATTGAAACTACCAGAAGAACCTTTCGAAAAGAAGCAGTTACACACCATGGGAGAATGGGAGGAGTGTCTATGTCTACTTTTTAATAATGATAAAAACGTTCAGTTTGATGTATGGGTGATGCAGGAGTATGGAGTTCAAGATTCTTGGTCTAAACATTATTCCTTTGTGAGTCTGATGTGGGTTTTCAAGACTGGTAAAATTCTACTTAAGATTTCTAGTTACTTAGTTCTATATGACCCGAGGAATGCAAGTAGTCTGACATGGATGAGGAAGAACCGAAAAATGTGGGTGACCGAAGCTGAGAACTATGTTGAAAGCTCGGTTTCACTGAATTCTGGTACTTATGTGCGAAGATAGAAAACTATAGGCGCCATGATGAAGAAACATGAAGTAAACGCGGAGGAGTACACGCTGGAATTAAAAACCTGGAATTGCATTCAGACTATCCCCTATAGGTTTACTTATAGTAGAGGATCTGGGGTAATTATTAGTGGAGCTCTTCATTGGTTAGTCTACACCTCGACCAAATCTACGGATATCGTCTCCTTGGACATGAGCGACGAGAAATTTAAAGAATTGAAACTACCAGAAGAACCTTTCGAAAAGAAGCAGTTACACACCATTGGAGAATGGGAGGAGTGTCTATGTCTACTTTTTAATGATGATAAAAACGTTCAGTTTGATGTATGGGTGATGCAGGAGTATGAAGTTCAAGATTCTTGGTCTAAACATTATTCCTTTGTGAGTCTGATGTGAGTTTTCAAGACTGGTAAAATTCTACTTAAGATTTCTAGTTACTTAGTTCTATATGACCCGAGGAATGCAAGTAGTCTGACATGGATGAGGAAGAACCGAAAAATGTGGGTGACCGAAGCTGAGAACTATGTTGAAAGCTCGGTTTCACTGAATTCTGGTACTTATGTGGG
>NC_039358.1:10884659-10967026 GCF_003573695.1 Papaver somniferum
CCCTATAGGTTTACTTATAGTAGAGGATCTGGGGTAATAATTAGTGGAGATCTTCATTGGTTAGTCTATACCTCGACCAAATCCACGCTATCGTCTCCTTGGACATGAGAGACGAGAAATTTAAAGAATTGCAACTACCAGAACAACCTTTCGAAAAGAAGCAATTACACACTATGGGAGAATGGTAGGAGTGTCTATGTCTACTTTTTAATGATGATAAAAAGGTTCAGTTTGATGTATGGGTGATGCAGGAGTATGGAGTTCAAGATTCTTGGTCTAAACATTATTCCTTTATGAGTCTGATGTGGGTTTTCAAGACTGGTAAAATTCTACTTAAGATTTCTAGTTACTTAGTTCTATATGACCCGAGGAATGCAAGTAGTCTGACATGGATGAGGAAGAACCGAAAAATGTGGGTGACCGAAGCTGAGAACTATGTTGAAAGCTCGGTTTCACTGAATTCTGGTACTTATGTGGGCAGATAGAAAACTATAGGCGCCATGATGAAGAAACATGAAGTAAACGCGTAGGAGTACACGCTGGAATTAAAAACCTGGAATTGCATTCAGACTATCCCCTATAGGTTTACTTATAGTAGAGGATCTGGGGTAATTTTTAGTGGAGCTCTTCATTGGTTATTCTATACCTCGACCAAATCCACGGCTATCATTTCCTCGCTCATGAGCGATGAGAAACTTAAAGAATTTCAACTACCATAACAACCTTTCGAAAAGATGCGGTTACACACTATGGGAGAATGGGAGGAGTGTTTATGTCTACTTTTTAATGATGATAAAAAAGTTCAGTTTGATGTATGGGTGATGCAGGAGTATGGAGTTCAAGATTCTTGGTCTAAAAATTTTTCCATTACCCTCAAATCGGTTGCGTGTTATTCCTTTGTGAGTCTGATGTGGGTTTTCAAGACTGGTAAAAATTCTACTTAAGATTTCTAGTTACTTAGTTCTATATGACCCAAGGAATGCAAGTAGTCTGACATGGATGAGAAAGAACCGAAAAATGTGGGTGACCGAAGCTGAGAACTATGTTGAAACCTTGGTTTTACTGAATTCTGGTACTTATGTGGGCAGATAGAAAACTAGAGTCGCCATGATGAAGAAACATGAAGTAAACGCGCAGGGGTACTCGCTGGAATCAAATTCCTGGAATTGAATTCAGACTATCCCCTATAGGTTTACTTATAGTAGAGGATCTGGGGTAATTATTAGTGGAGATCTTCATTGGTTAGTCTATACCTCGACCAAATCCACGGCTATCGTTTCCTCGCACATGAGCGACGAGAAATTTAAAGAATTGCAACTACCAGAACAACCTTTCTAAAAGAAGCAGTTACACACTATGGGAGAATGGGAGGAGTGTCTACGTTTACTTTTTAATGATGATAAAATGTGTGATGCAGGATTATGGAGTTCAAGCTTATTGGTCTAAACATTTTTCCATTACCCTCAAATCGGTTGCGAGTTATTCCTTTGTGAGTCTGATGTGGGTTTTCAAGACTGGTAAAATTCTACTTAAGATTTCTAGTTACTTAGTTCTATATGACCTGAGGAATGCAAGTAGTCTGACATGGATGAGCAAGAACCGAAAAATGTGGGTGACCGAAGCTGAGAACTATGTTGAAAGCTTGGTTTCACTGAATCCTGGTACTTATGTGGGCAGATAGAAAACTAGAGGCGCCATAATGCAGAAACATGAAGTACACGCGGAGGAGTACACGTTGGGATCAAATTCCTGGAATTGCATTCAGACTATCCCCTATAGGTTTACTTATAGTAGAGGATCTGGGGTAATAATTAGTGGAGATCTTCATTGGTTAGTCTATACCTCGACCAAATCCACGCTATCGTCTCCTTGGACATGAGAGACGAGAAATTTAAAGAATTGCAACTACCAGAACAACCTTTCGAAAAGAAGCAATTACACACTATGGGAGAATGGTAGGAGTGTCTATGTCTACTTTTTAATGATGATAAAAAGGTTCAGTTTGATGTATGGGTGATGCAGGAGTATGGAGTTCAAGATTCTTGGTCTAAACATTATTCCTTTATGAGTCTGATGTGGGTTTTCAAGACTGGTAAAATTCTACTTAAGATTTCTTGTTACTTAGTTCTATATGACCCGAGGAATGCAAGTAGTCTGACATGGATGAGCAAGAACCGAAAAATGTGGGTGACCGAAGCTGAGAACTATGTTGAAATCTTGGTTTCACTGAATTATGGTACTTATGTGGGCAGATAGAAAACTAGAGGCGCCATGATGAAGAAACATGAAGTAAACGCGGAGGAGTACACGCTGGGATCAAATTCATGCAATTGTATTCAGACTATCCCCTATAGGTTTACTTATAGTAGAGGATCTGGGGTAGTTATTAGTGAAGCTCTTCATTGGTTAGTTTATACCTCGACCAAACCCACAGCTATCGTCTCCTTGGACATGAGCGACGAGAAATTTAAAGAATTGCAACTACCAGAACAAACTTTCGAAGAGAAGCAGTTACACACTATGGGAGAATGGGAGGAGTGTTTATGTCTACTTTTTAATGATGATAAAAACGTTCAGTTTGATGTATGGGTGATGTAGGACTATGAAGTTCAAGACTCTTGGTCTAAACATTTTTCCATTACCCTCAAATCGGTTTCGAGTTATTCATTTGTGAGTCTGATGTGGGTTTTCAAGACTGGTAAAATTCTACTTAAGATTTCTAGTTACTTAGTTCTATATGACCCGAGGAATGCAAGTAGTCTGACATGGATGAGCAAGAACCGAAAAATGTGGGTGACCGAAGCTGAGAACTATTTTGAAATCTTGGTTTCACTGAATTATGGTACTTATGTGGGCAGATAGAAAACTAGAGGCGCCATGATGAAGAAACATGAAGTAAACGCGGAGGAGTACACGCTGGGATCAAATTCATGCAATTGCATTCAGACTATCCCCTATAGGTTTACTTATAGTAGAGGATCTGGGGTAATTATTAGGGAAGCTCTTCATTGGTTAGTCTATACCTCGACCAAATCCACAGCTATCGTCTCCTTGGACATGAGCGACGAGAAATTTAAAGAATTGCAACTACCAGAACAACCTTTCGAAAAGAAGCAGTTACACACTATGGGAGAATGGGAGGAGTGTTTATGTCTACTTTTTAATGATGATAAAAACGTTCAGCTTTATGTATGGGTGATGCAGGAGTATGAAGTTCAAGATTCTTGGTATAAACATTTTTCCATTACCCTCAAATCGGTTGCCAGTTATTCCTTTGTGAGTCTGATGTGGGTTTTCAAGACTGGTGAAATTCTACTTAAGATTTCTAGTTACTTAGTTCTATATGACCCGAGGAATGCAAGTAGTCTGACATGGATGAGCAAGAACCGAATAATGTGGGTGACCGAAGCTGGGAACTATGTTGAAAGCTTGGTTTCACTGAATTCTGGTACTTATGTGGTGGTGGCTCTCTAAAAGAGTCACAGAAATGATACCTGCAAGTGCACAGGGTCTGTTGTAGTGAGTGTGCAAGGCAGGGTCGAACCACAGAGACAAGGTGTGTGTGAGTTGAAGTTTCCTAGATAGTTCTGAGCTAGTGACAGTGAAGCAAAGGTAACAGTGGCAATGAGGCGGTGAGGAAAATAAACAAACAAACAGTGAAACAAAGACAAACAAACCAAGGCTGTGAGCCAAGGGCAGTGATGGAAGATAAGGGATAAGGTGAGAACTAAGGCTTCAATTCCACCCCTAGCTGCATATAATTCTCTAAGATGATATACTAGTCTTGTCCTATCACAGAGATGCCTTAATCTCAGCTATCATGTGTCAATTCCCCAGCATTACTTGTCTTTCTAAGGTACAAGCAATCTAAGATTATAATACATTCAGTTCATATAGCCTTTTCGGAAATTAAAACATGCTTGTCATCAAACTGTCATGGAAAAGAAGTGCTCATACAATAGGGTTATATTTATCTAGAGTTTCATCTCTGCCTTAGTAGTAGAATTAAAACATGATGAAGTTCTTAAACATGTTGTTTGTCAGACAACAATGTATAAAACCATCCTATTGATGCTAACATAAGAACATAACATAACATAAACATGAACATGAGCTTGATGTAAATTGTAACAATCACACACTCAAATTCAATACATGTTGGAGTTCAGAACAACTAAAATTAACAATGCATTTGAATTGAGAATCATGGAATTGAAAAGATTGATAACCCTCAAAGCTACAGTTCATGGAAATAACAAAACTAAAGTATTCTACTGATGCTCTGGCTAATCCAGGCATGACTTCTACAACACCCACACATCCCTATTTATAGTTGCAACATAAAAATATCAAAATCCCCAAAAATTAGGGTTTCACCTAAATCGAAATTAAATCATACCAACTCTCTGAAATTTGATTTTGATTTCGACCCATCCCTCTTGTGCGTCTCCTATATCTCCTGTTGCTTCCAATTTCATCTTTAACCTAACCTATTTCATCAACCCCTAAAACTAGGGTTTCAGAGAGAAAAAGATCGAGAGGTTGATGTAATAGGTAGATAGAGTGATGGGTGTTGGTTGTTAGAGTGATATGATGAAGGTGGTGGCGGTATGGAAGGTGCAGACGGAGTTGGTGGTGGAAGTGGAGTAGTTGCAGAGGGAGTGGGAGGAAGAAGATGGGTTCGATGGAAAGAAATAGGGGAGTGTTTGGCGATGGGTATAGGTGTAGGTTGTTACAGTGTGAAGCGGGTGTAGTCAATTCGATGTCCAGCGAAGCTGAGCCGTTGGATGTGGAGGTGATGGATCGATCTAACAGCGAGATGGAAGGAAGCTTAAAGAGACCGTTGGATGCGGAAGTACAACGAAACTGACGGCTCAAGATGGAGTTAGGTTCTGTAGTGTTTGACAGGAGCTTCAGACTTCGATGCACGACGATGAAGCGACCGTAGGATGCATCTGTGGATCCAATCTGACGGCTACGAGCTTAGGAAGGCTTTGGGCTTGGTCTTGGACTTAGGTTAGAGTTTGGGCTTAGACAATTCTGAGCCCACTTCTTCTTTAAGAACAAATTCTTCCTTCCAAGCCCACTTCTAGTTGATCCGGCTCTTGCAAACATCATTCTTCCCTGCCTTTCTGCGGGAGTCTTTGCCGTTTCTTTGCTCTTTTCACTTCGTGAGTTAACCAGGCTTCATTTAGTACCTAAAAATGCAAAATTAATTAAGAAAAGTATTTATTCTTGAAAACAATGAAAATACAGAATATGGGATAAAATGGAGAATTAATGCACAAAAGATGAGTTAAATGCCAATAAAAATATATAGAAATATGCACTTTTTAGCACTCATCATGTGGGCAGATAGAAAAATAGAGGCGCTATGATAAAGAAACATGAAGTAAACGCGGAGGAGTACACGCTGGGATTAAATTCTTGGAATTGCATTCAGACTATCCCCTATAGGTTTACTTATAGTAGAGGATCTGGGGTAATTATTAGTGGAGCTCTTCATTGGTTAGTCTATGCCTCGACTAAATATACGGCTATCGTCTCCTTGGACATGAGCGACGAGAAATTTAAAAAATTGCAACTACCAGAACAACCTTTCGAAAAGAAGCAGTTACACACTATGGGAGAATGGAGGAGTGTCTATGTCTACTTTTTAATGATGATAAATACGTTCAGTTTGATGTATGGGTGATGAAGGATTATGGAGTTCAAGATTCTTGGTCTAAACATTTTTCCATTACCCTCAAATCGGTTGCGAGTTATTCCTTTGTGAGTCTGATGTGGGTTTTCAAGACTGGTAAAATTCTACTTAAGATTTCTAGTTACTTAGTTATATATGAACCGAGGAATGCAAGTAGTCTGACATGGATGAGAAAGAACCGAATAATGTGGGTGACCGAAGCTGAGAATTATGTTGAAAGCTTGGTTTCACTGAATTCTGTTACTTATGTGGCAGATAGAAAACTAGATGCCCCATGATGAAGAAACATGAAGTAAACGCGGAGGAGTACACGCTGGGATCAAATTCTTGGAATTGCATTCAGACTATCACTATAGGTTTACTTATAGTAAAGGATCTAGGGTAATTATTAGTGGAGCTCTTCATTGGTTAGTCTATACCTCAACCAAATCCAAGGCTATCGTCTCCTTGGACATGAGCGGCGAGAAATTTAAAAAATTGCAAATACCAGAAAAACCTTTCGAAAAGAAGCAGTTACATACTATGAGAGAATAGGAGGAGTGTCTATGTATACCTTTTAATGATGATAAAAAGGTTCAGTTTGATGTATGGGTGATGCAGGAGTATGGAATTCAAGATTCTTGGTCTAAACATTATTCCTTTGTGAGTCTGATGTGGGTTTTCAAGACTAGTAAAATTCTACTTAAGATTTCTAGTTACTTAGTTCTATATGACCCGAGGAATGCAAGTAGTCTGACATGGATGAGCAAGAACCGAATAATGTGGGTGACCGAAGTTGAGAACTATGTTGAAAGCTTGGTTTCACTAAATTCTGGTACTTATGTGGAAGATAGAAAACTAGATGCACCATGATGAAGAAACATGAAGTAAACGCGGAGGGGTACACGCTGGGATCAAATTCTTGGAATTGCATTCAGACTATCTCTATAGGTTTACTTATAGTAAAGGATCTAGGGTAATTATTAGTGGAGCTCTTCATTGGTTAGTCTATACCTCGACCAAATCCACGACTATCGTCTCCTTGGACATGAGCGACGAGAAATTTAAAAAATTGCAACTACCAGAACAACCTTTCGAAAAGAAGCAGTTACACACTATGGGAGAATGTGAGGAGTGTCTATGTCTACTTTTTAATGATGATTAAAACGTTCAGTTTGATGTATGGGTGATGCAGGAGTATGGAGTTCAAGATTATTGGTCTAAACATTTTTCCATTACCCTCAAATCGGTTGCGAGTTATTCCTTTGTGAGTCTGATGTGGGTTTTCAAGACTGGTAAAATTCTACTTAAGATTTCAAGTTACTTAGTTCTATATGACCCGAGGAATGCAAGTAGTCTGACATGGATGAGCAAGAACCGAAAAATGTGAGAACTATGTTGAAAGCTTGGTTTCACTGAATTCTGGTACTTATGTGGGCAGATAGAAAACCAAAGGCGCTATGATGAAGAAACATGAAGTAAACGCGGAGGAGTACACGCTGGGATCAAATTCCTGGAATTGCATTCAGACTATCCCCTATAGGTTTACTTATAGTAAAGGATCTAGGGTAATTATTAGTGGAGCTCTTCATTGGTTAGTCTATACCTCGACCAAATCCACGACTATCGTCTCCTTGGACATGAGCGACGAGAAATTTAAAAAATTGCAACTACCAGAACAACCTTTCGAAAAGAAGCAGTTACACACTATGGGAGAATGTGAGGAGTGTCTATGTCTACTTTTTAATGATGATTAAAACGTTCAGTTTGATGTATGGGTGATGCAGGAGTATGGAGTTCAAGATTCTTGGTCTAAACATTTTTCCATTACCCTCAAATCGGTTGCGAGTTATTACTTGGTGAGACTGATGTGGGTTTTCAAGACTGGTAAAATTCTACTTAAGATTTCTAGTTACTTAGTTCTATATGACCCGAGGAATGCAAGTAACCTGACATGGATGAGCAAGAACCGAAAAATGTGGGTGACTGAAGCTGAGAACTATGTTGAAAGCTTGGTTTCACTGAATTCTGGTACTTATGTGGGCAGATAGAAAACTAGAGGCGCCATGATGAAGAAAAATGAAGTAAACGTGGAGGAGTACACGCTGGAATCAAATTCCTAGAATTTCATTCAGACTATCCCCTATAGGTTTACTTATAGTAGAGGATATGGGGTAATTATTAGTGGAGCTCTACATTGGTTAGTCTATACCTCGACCCAATCCACGGTTATCGTTTCCTTGAACATGAGCGACGAGAAATTTAAATAATTGCAGCTACCGGAACAACCTTTCGAAAAGAAGCAGTTACACACTATGGGAGAATGGGAGGAGTGTCTATGTCTACTTTTTAATGATGATAAAAACGTTCAGTTTGATGTATGGGTAATGCAGGAGAATTGAGTTCAAGATTCTTGGTCTAAGCATTTTTCCATTACCCTCAAATCGGTTGCGAGTTATTCCTTTGTAAGTCTGATGTGGGTTTTCAAGACTGGTAAAATTCTACTTAAGATTTCTAGTTACTTAGTTCTATATGACCCGAGGAATGCAAGTAGTCTGACATGGATGAGCAAGAATCGAAAAATGTGGTTGACCGAAGCTGAGAACTATGTTGAAAGCTTGGTTTTACTGAATTCTGGTACTTATGTGGGCAGATAGAAAACTAGAGGCGCCATGATGAAGAAACATGAAGTACACGCGGAGGAGTACACACTGGGATCAAATTCCTGGAATTGCATTCAGACTATACCCTATAGGTTTACTTTTAGTAGAGGATCTGGGGTAATTATTAGTGGATCTCTTTATTGGTTATTCTATACCTCGACGAAATCCACGGCTATCATCTCCTTGGACATGAGAGACGAGAAATTTAAAGAATTGCAACTACTAGAACAACCTATCGAAAAGGAGCAGTTACACACTATGGGAGAATGGGAGGAGTGTCTATGTATACTTTTTAATGATGATAAAAACGTTCAGTTTGATGTATGGGTGATGCAGGAGTATGAAGTTCAAGATTCTTGGTCTAAACATTTTTCCATTACCCCCAAATCGGTTGCGAGTTATTCCTTGGTGAGACTGATGTGGGTTTTCAAGACTGGTAAAATTCTACTTAAGATTTCTAGTTACTTAGTTCTATGACCCGAGGAATGCAAGTAACCTGACATGGATGAGCAAGAACCGAAAAATGTGGGTGACTGAAGCTGAGAACTATGTTGAAAGCTTGGTTTCACTGAATTCTGGTACTTATGTGGGCAGATAGAAAACTAGAGGCGCCATGATGAAGAAACATGAAGTAAACGCGGAGAAGTACACGCTGGAATCAAATTCCTGGAATTGCATTCAGACTATCCCCTATAGGTTTACTTATTGTAGAGGATCTGGGGTAATTATTAGTGGAGCTCATCATAGGTTAGTCTATACCTCGACCCAATCCACGGCTATCGTTTCCTTGAACATGAGCGACGAGAAATTTAAAGAATTGCAACTACTAGAACAACCTTTCGAAAAGGAGCAGTTACACACTATGGGAGAATGGGAGGAGTGTCTATGTCTACTTTTTAATGATGATAAAAACGTTCAGTTTGATGTATGGGTGATGCAGGAGTATGGAGTTCAAGATTCTTGGTCTAAGCATTTTTCCATTACCCTCAAATCGGTTGCGAGTTATTCCTTTGTAAGTCTGATGTGGGTTTTCAACACTGGTAAAATTCTACTTAAGATTTCTAGTTACTTAGTTCTATATGACCATAGAAATGCAAGTAGTCTGACATGGATGAGCAAGAACCGAAAAATGTCGTTGACCGAAGCTGAGAACTATGTTGAAAGCTTGGTTTTACTGAATTCTGGTACTTATGTGGGCAGATAGAAAACTAGAGGAGCCATGGTGAAGAAACATGAAGTAAACGCGGAGGAGTACACGCTGGAATCAAATTCTTGGAATTGCATTCAGAGTATCCCCTATAGGTTTACTTATAGTAGAGGATCTGGGGTAATTATTAGTGGAGCTCATCATTGGTTAGTCTATACCTCGACCCAATCCACGGCTATCGTTTCCTTGAACATGAGAGACGAGAAATTTAAAGAATTGCAGCTACTGGAACAACCTTTCGAAAAGAAGCAGTTATACACTATGGGAGAATGGGAGGAGTGTCTATGTCTACTTTTTAATGATGATAAAAACGTTCAGTTTGATGTACGGGTGATGCAGGAGTATGGAGTTCAAGATTCTTGGTCTAAACATTTTTCCATTACCCTCAAATCGGTTACGAGTTATTCCTTTGTGAGTCTGATGTGGGTTTTCAAGACTGGTAAAATTCTACTTAAGATTTCTAGTTACATAGTTCTATATGACCCGAGGAATGCAAGTAGTCTGACATGGATGAGAAAGAACCGAAAAATGTGGGTGACCGGAGCTGAGAACTATGTTGAAAGCTTGGTTTCACTGAATTCTGGCACTTATGTGGGCAGATAGAAAATTAGAGGCGCCATGATGAAGTAACATGAAGTAAACGCGGAGGAGTACACGCTGGGATCAAATTCCTGGAATTGCATTCAGACTATCCCCTATAGGTTTACTTATAGTAGAGGATCTGGGGTAATTATTAGTGGAGCTCTTCATTGGTTAGTCTACACCTCGACCAAATCTACGGCTATCATCTCCTTGGACATGAGCGACGAGAAATTTAAAGAATTGCAACTACTAGAACAACCTTTCGAAAAGGAGCAGTTACACACTATTGGAGAATGGGAGGAGTGTCTATGTCTACTTTTTAATGATGATAAAAACGTTCAGTTTGATGTATGGGTGATGCAGGAGTATGGAGTTCAAGATTCTTGGTCTAAACATTTTTCCATTACCCTCAAATCGGTTGCGAGTTATTCCTTGGTGAGACTGATGTGGGTTTTAAACACTGGTAAAATTCTACTTAAGATTTCTAGTTACTTAGTTCTATATGACCCGAGGAATGCAGGTAACCTGACATGGATGAGAAAGAACCGAAAAATGTGGGTGACTGAAGCTGAGAACTATGTTGAAAGCTTGGTTTCATTGAATTCTGGTACTTATGTGGGCAGATAGAAAACTAGAGGCGCCATGATGAAGAAACATGAAGTAAACGCGGAGGAGTACACGCTGGAATCAAATTCCTGGAATTGCATTCAGACTATCCCCTATAGGTTTACTTATAGTAGAGGATCTGGGGTCATTATTAGTAAAGATTTTCATTGGTTAGTCTATACCTCGACCCAATCCACGGCTATCGTTTCCTTGAACATGAGCGACGAGAAATTTAAAGAATTGCAGCTACCAGAACAACCTTTCGAAAAGAAGCAGTTACACACTATCGGAGAATGGGAGGAGTGTCTATGTCTACTTTTTAATGATGATAAAAACGTTCAGTTTGATGTATGGGTAATGCAGGAGTAAGGAGTTCAAGATTCTTGGTCTAAGAATTTTTCCATTACCCTCAAATCGGTTGCGAGTTATTCCTTTGTAAGTATGATGTTGGTTTTCAAGACTGGTAAAATTCTACTTAAGATTTTTAGTTACTTAGTTCTATATGACCCGAGGAATGCAAGTAGTCTGACATGGATGAGCAAGAACCGAAAATGTGGTTGATGGAAGCTGAGAACTATGTTGAAAGCTTGGTTTCACTGAATTCTGGTACTTATGCGGGCAGATAGAAAACTAGAGGCGCCATGATGAAGAAACATGAAGTACACGCGGAGGAGTACACCCTGGGATCGAATTCCAGGAATTGCACTCAGACTATCCCCTATAGGTTTACTTTTAGTAAAGGATCTGGGGTAATTATTAGTGGATCTCTTCATTGGTTATTCTATACCTCGACCAAATCCACGGCTATCGTCTCCTTGGACATGAGCGACGAGAAATTTAAAGAATTGCAACTACCAGAAGAACCTTTCGAAAAAAAGCAGTTACACACTATGGGAGAATGGGAGGAGTGTCTATGTCTACTTTTTAATGATGATAAAAACGTCCAGTTTGATGTACGGGTGATGAAGGAGTATGGAGTTCAAGATTCTTGGTCTAAACATTTTTCCAGTACCCTCAAATCGGTTGCGAGTTATTCCTTTGTGAGTCTGATGCGGGTTTTCAAGACCGGTAAAATTCTACTTAAGATTTCTAGTTACTTTGTTCTATATGACCCGAGGAATGCAAGTAGTCTGACATGGATGAGCAAGAACCGAAAAATGTGGGTGACCGAAGCTGAGAACTATGTTGAAAGCTTGGTTTCACTGAACTCTGGTACTTATGTGGGCAGTTAGAAAATTAGAGGTGCCATGATGAAGAAACATGAAGTACATGCAGAGGAGTACACGCTGGGATCAAATTCCTGGAATTGCATTCAGACTGTCCCTTATAGGTTTACTTATAGTAGAGGATCTGGGGTAATTATTAGTGGAGCTCTTCATTGGTTAGTCTATACCTCGACCAAATCCACGACTATCGTTTCCTTGAACATGAGCGACGAGAAATTTAAAGAATTGCAGCTACCGGAACAACCTTTCGAAAAGAAGCAGTTACACACTATGGGAGAATGGGAGCAGTGTCTATGTCTACTTTTTAATGATGATAAAAACGTTCAGTTTGATGTACGGGTGATGCAGGAGTATGGAGTTCAAGATTCTTGGTCTAAGCATTTTTCCATTACCCTCAAATCGGTTGCGAGTTATTCCTTTGTGAGTCTGATGTGGGTTTTCAAGACTGGTAAAATTTTACTTAAGATTTCTAGTTACTTAGTTCTATATGACCCGAGGAACGCAAGTAGTCTGACATGGATGAGCAAGAACCGAAAAATGTGGGTGACCGAAGCTGAGAACTATGTTGAAAGCTTGGTTTCACTGAATTCTGGTACTTATGTGGGCAGATAGAAAATTAGAGGCGCCATGATGAAGAAAGATGAAGTACACGCGGAGGAGTACACTTTGGGATCAAATTCCTGGAATTGCATTCAGACTATCCCCTATAGGTTTACTTATAGTAGAGGATCTGGGGTAATTATTAGTGGAGCTCTTCATTGGTTAGTCTATACCTCGACCAAATCAACGGCTATCCTCTCCTTGGACATGAGCGACGAGAAATTTAAAGAATTGCAACTACCAGAACAACCTTTCGAAAAGAAGCAGTTACACATTATGGGAGAATGGGACGAGTGTCTATGTCTACTTATTAATGATGATAAAAAGGTTCAGTTTGATGTATGGGTGATGCAGGAGTATGGAGTTCAAGATTCTTGGTCTAAACATTATTTCTTTGTGAGTCTAATGTCGGTTTTCAGGACTGGTAAAATTCTACTTAAGATTTCTAGTTATTTAGTTCTATATGACCCGAGGAATGCAAGTAGTCTGACATGGATGAGCAAGAACCGAAAAATGTAGGTGACCGAAGCTGAGAACGATGTTGAAAGCTTGGTTTCACTGAATTCTGGTACTTATGTGGGCAGATAGAAAACTAGAGGCTCCATGATGAAGAAACATGAAGTAAACGCGGAGGAGTACACTTTGGGATCAAATTCCTGGAATTGCATTCAGACTATCCCCTATAGGTTTACTTATAGTAGAGGATCAGGGGTAATTATTAGTGGAGCTCTTCATTGGTAAGTCTATACCTCGACCAAATCTACGGCTATCGTCTCCTTGGACATGAGCGACGAGAAATTTAAAGAATTGCAACTACCAGAACAACCTTTCGAAAAGAAGCAGTTACACACTATGGGAGAATGGGAGGAGTGTCTATGTCTACTTTTTAATGATGATAAAAACGTTCAGTTTGATGTATGGGTGATGCAGGAGTATGGAGTTCAAGATTCTTGGTCTAAACATTTTTCCATTACCCTCAAATCGGTTGCGAGTTATTCCTTTGTGAGTCTTATGAGGGTTTTCAAGACTGGTAAAATTCTACTTAAGATTTCTAGTTACTTAGTTCTATATGACCCGAGGAATGCAAGTAGTCTGACATGGATGAGCAAGAACCGAAAAATGTGGGTGACCGAAGCTGAGAACTATGTTGAAAGCTTGGTTTCACTGAATTCTGGTACTTATGTGGGCAGATAGAAAACTAGAGGCGCCATGATGAAGAAACATGAAGTAAACGCGGAGGAGTACACGCTGGGATCAAATTCCTGGAATTTCATTCAGACTATCCCTTATAGGTTTACTTATAGTAAAGGATCTGGGGTAATTATTAGTGGAGCTCTTCATTGGTTAGTCTATACCTCGACCAAATCCACGGCTATCGTCTCCTTGGACATGAGCGACGAGAAATTTAAAAAATTGCAACTACCATAACAACCTTTCGAAAAGAAGCAGTTACACATTATGGGAGAATGGGAGGTGTATCTATGTCTACTTTTTAATGATGATAAAAAGGTTCAGTTTGATGTATGGGTGATGCAGGAGTATGGAGTTCAAGATTCTTGGTCTAAACATTATTCCTTTGTGAGTCTAATGTGGGTTTTCAAGACTGGTAAAATTCTACTTAAGATTTCTAGTTACTTAGTTCTATATGACCCGAGGAGTGCAAGTAGTCTGACCTGGATGAGCAAGAACCGAAAAATGTGGGTGACCGAAGCTGAGAACTATGTTGAAAGCTTGGTTTCACTGAATTCTGGTACTTATGTGGGCAGATAGAAAACTAGAGGCGCCATGATGAAGAAACATGAAGTAAACGCGGAGGGGTACACGCTGGGATCAAATTCTTGGAATTTCATTCAGACGATCCCTTATAGGTTTACTTATAGTAAAGGATCTGGGGTAATTATTAGTGGAGCTCTTCATTGGTTAGTCTATACCTCGACCAAATCCACGGCTATCGTCTCCTTGGACATGAGCGACGAGAAATTTAAAAAATTGCAACTACCAGAACAACCTTTCGAAAAGAAGCAGTTACACACTATGGGAGAATGGGAGGTGTGTCTATGTCTACTTTTTAATGATGATAAAAACGTTCAGTTTGATGTATGGGTGATGCAGGAGTATGGAGTTCAAGATTCTTGGTCTAAACATTTTTCCATTACCCTCAAATCGGTTGTGAGTTATTCCTTTGTGAGTCTGATGTGGGTTTTCTAGACTGGTAAAATTCTACTTAAGATTTCTAGTTACTTAGTTCTATATGACCCGAGGAATGCAAGTAGTCTGACATGGATGAGCAAGAACTGAAAAATGTGGGTGACCGAAGCTGAGAACTATGTTGAAAGCTTGGTTTCACTGAATTCTGGTACTTATGTGGGCAGATAGAAAACTAGATGCGCCATGATGAAGAAACATGAAGTAAACACGGAGGAGTACACGATGGGATCAAATTCATGGAATTGCATTCAGACTATCCCTATAGGTTTACTTATAGTAGAGGATCGGGGGTAATTATTAGTGGAGCTCGTCATTGGTTAGTCTATACCTCGACCAAATCCACAGCTATCGTCTTCTTGGACATGAGCGACGAGAAATTTAAAGAATTGCAACTACCAGAACAACCTTTCGAAAAGAAGCAGTTACACACTATGGGAGAATGAGAGGAGTGTCTATGTTTACTTTTTAATTAAGAAGAGACGAGAAGACTAGAAGACATTGAAGAAAATTCTTAGTATTAATTCCCTGTCTGTTTTACAAAACTCAGGAGCAATATTTATAACTGCGAATACTTGTAAAACGAGTAATACTAACTATAGAATCTAAACTTGATACGGAATTAAAAGCAAGTTTAAAATAAAAGATCCATGAAAGGAAACTAATGCTATCTTAGTGTTGGCACCGTAAAAATTAGTTGGTGAACTGCATAAATTATGTAGGAGATAGGATTGTGGAGTTATGAATTGGTTAGGGTTTATTCTGATTGAAGAGAAGTTAAATCAGTGAGATTCAGAATTAGGGTATCAAATACTAATTTTGGGGCCAAAGGGGTTTCTATTTCATCCTCAGATGACGTGTCAAGAGCCTTAGAGGCGAGTTTTTATTCTTCATAGTTCTCCATGGTTGCAAGCCATGAATCTTATTCCATCCCTCTTTCAATCTCTAATCCGAATGCAAATCCTTCTTGTACTGCTAGTTTATCTGAGGCGATCATTGGGTTTGGGGATTTTCTACCTTTGGGGGTTAATAGTGATCCTAAACATAATTCAAACTCAGATCCAAAATCAAATTTCAACTTGAATCAATCTCATACAGTTTTAAGCTATGCTGAGTGTCTTGGTAACAACAATCTTAAAACAATCTCATCAACCAAGCTTTCTTTTGATGAAGCTAAGGAAGTTGATGAAGTATATACTGCTGTTTTCAATTCAGGTGAACTCAAAACTCACTTTTCAAATTGTGAATCTTATGTTGTAGGATATTGTGGGGAATAAACTTCAATTCCCCTTTGTGAAAGAAAGATTAATTTCTCTGTGGAAATTGAAAGGAGATTTTTCCATGATTATTCATGGAGAACAAGCTTTTTTGTTCAAATTTTCTCAAGAAGAAGACAGGATTAAATTGTTAGAATTGGGTTCAGTTTTCATAGCTAAGAAACTCTTTTTGATTCGTCCCTGGTCCATTACTCTAGAGAAAAACCTTGATGCTATTACCTCAGTCCATGTATGGATGAATCTCAGGCAAGTTACCCTTTATCTTTGGAATCAATTAGGGTTATCTAGAATTGCAAGTATTGTGGGCACTCCAATCATGACCGATACTCCAACAGCGTTGAAGACTAGGATTTCATATGCCAGAGTTTTGGTTGAAGTTGCAGCTGATTGTGAGTTCCCTGCTGAGTTACCTATTCAAGTGGATAATGTAAAACTGGTAGTGAAGGCAGAGTATCCTTGGCGACCTAATGCTTGTTCTCACTGCAAGTCTTTTAGGCATTCAGATGCCAAATGTAGCTTAATTCATAAGCCGAAAGAAAACTCAGCGCCTCTAATTTCAACTCCGGTTAATTCGGAAGCTACAGTTGCTCAAAACAATGCAGATTTGGTTGTTAACACAAGGGATAAAGCTGGGGACAGAATCGAGCAAATCCCCCTAGTAGTTGAAACTCAGGCTACAAGGGAGATTTTGAATGCTGGTGTACAGCATGATGGGTTCATAGAAGTGGCAGCCCAAACATCAAAAGAAAATTGGACTACTTTTACTAGAAAGAAGAAGAAATCAAGTGGCAAAGGTACTTCGCAAGGTCCATCTTGCACCCTAAACTCTTTTTCTATTTTATGTATAGACGCTGAAATTGTGGACGCGAAGTTGGATGAATCTTTGACAGGGAGTACAGAAGAAGGAATTAGATAACAAGAGGGTAACAACGAAGGCAGCAATCACAAAGTCACAATTGAGTCTTGTGATGATATTAATGAAGAGTTGGAGTATGAAACAGATAATGAAGGTATAAAAGTGAGAATATGAGAACTTTAGAAGAACTACCTAGAAGGAGAACTATGACTAAGCAACAAAAGGTGGATAATCTTGTGAAAGTTAGTGCTTTGCTAGGTGCTGGAGGAAAGGAAGATGACATGAAGAATATATTCGGTGGCATAATAGAAAGGAAATCGAAGCTAAACCCTGATAAAGAACTTGCTAAGATCAATTGGTCTGGGTTACAAACAATGATATGCTTGGTAGAGGGAAAAGAACTCCTGCTAGGAAGAAACAAGCTGTGGCTTTTTCTTTTATGTTCTTTTAAGCTCTTTGGAACTTGGATTGAGGGACGTATGCCTTTGTTAGTTGTCGTTAAAGCTTAGTTTAAGACTCACGACTTAACTCGGTAATGGCTCGCTATGATGACTTAATTTCACTCAACTATACTGAGACGATTCGAGGGCATAGATGTCTTTTACTAAGCTAGATAACTGCCACCTATGTACTAACGGATGTCTGGAATAAAACTGGATAGAAAATGTCAAATGTGTGGCATTAAATAAATTCTGAAAAAAAATAGTGACATTTTCTTAAACATGAAATTGAAAATGTGACACTTTAAGGGAGTAATTAATTTATCGAAGATTAATTTATTGAAGATCTATATATTAAGATATACAAATCCTAAATATCTTGAAAAGACAAGAAAAACTCAGATCAGATCTAACAGATTTAAATCAACAATAAAAATATTTAAAAAAAGATTTTAGAGATACGAATCTGAAAAATACGGCTACTAAGAGCATCCACAGTGGGCGAGTATAACCAAAATTTGGGATGAGATCGTAACACAGTGGGACGGAGTAAAGATCAAATCCCAACCAAAGATCAAATTCCAGACCAAATATGGTCGCGACCAAATCCCAAATTCTAATATAGTCGGGCGTAAATTTAAAGTACGCTTGTTGCTGGGCGTAAATTTAAAGTACGCTTGTTAACGGGCGGAGATTTAAATTACGCCCGATGAAAATTCAAATTAAATAAAAAAGAAAAAGAATGAGGAAGTCCGCCTGATGAAAGTTACAAAAAATGGGGCGGACTTTTAAAGTCCGCCTGATGAAATTTTACGAAAAGAAAATGGGGCGGACTTTTAAAGTCCGCCTGATGAAAGTTACAAAAAATGGGGCGGACTTTTAAAGTCCGCCTGATGAAATTTTACGAAAAAAAAATAAAATCCGCCTGACGAAATTTTAATCATGTACCGTTGCGTCACAACATGTATTAAACCCAAAATTTGGTCTTTTTTTTGATCTTTGATCTTTGGTTTAGATCGCACCACTGCAGTTGCTCTAATGGAGGAATGGAGAGTACCAAATAATCATGAAACCTTCTCGTTAGACTATTTACCAATAAATTTTATCGTTTCTTTTCTTCCACGGACCATGGAAGCTGGAATATTATATGTGATATTAATTACTCCACTCCAGTAAGATTCCACACGCAGCCATTGACGTAACACATGATTGCATTATGAAGGCATGATCCTGCGATTTGCCTCCGGAAGACATTCAACCATGGAGTAAAAAAATAAAATATATCTCTACCATTGTTTTCACCTTGACGTCCTTGCATTCTTTAATTAGTTTCGTTAACACGAAACATTTGAAAGTTTACATTGTTTTCTTTTAATCTGTGTCACCTTGTGATTCGCTGAAACTAGTTGACACTGATCAAATATAAGTGGTAGACACGCAATTGATTAATTAGTATCATTCTAGAAAAGAAATAAACTATATACATACGCATATCACTATCATCAAGTAACCTCGGTCGGGCAAGGCAACTAAGTTAGCCTAGAAAACGAAGTCAAGACTCAAGAGGCCTAGAAACAATCTACTGTGAAGTACTGCAGTGTAATGGAGATCATCCAACCGGTTTTATCCAAGCAGGAAAACCCTAGCTAGGTTCAGAAATGCAGCTGATGGCAATCCATGTTTAACCAGTTTAAATTTAGTCCAGGAGATAGGTTGGCAAATGCTTTATGCCTCCCAAAGCCTCGCTTTCACCGGAGCCAAGTTTCAAAAGAGATCATGTTCGTTTTTGGTGGAGTATTCATGGGATGAAAATATGCTTGGATATTTTCATTATTATTTAATATATTTTAATTATCTAGAAAGATATATTGTAATTAATTAAGATGTTTTCATTTATTAATAATATTTTAGAAATATAATTGTTTATTTAGGGATTTTATATATTAGTTTAGAAATCTCGTATTTTAAGGAATAAGTATTTTGATTATTTGTCTGGAAGTTATCTATATAAAGAGCTCCATGTTTTCATATTAGAGGAGAAGATTTTGATTAATTGAAAAGTAGTATTTTCCTTGAGAGTGGTATCTCGGAAATATGTGGTTTTAGATTTTAATGTTATTCAACGCTTCCGCCCTGCATCAGTTGGTTCAGAGACAGGCAACGCTCCTGCATCATGTTTCGAGGAAGAAATTATGATGTTGTTCGAAGAGCCGCTCTCAGCGATGAGAAAGAGCAAGCGGTAATAGATGATCTAGAACGGAAGGTTAAGGTGCTCACCCTCCAATTGGCTGAAATGCATCATCAGCAAGAGCCCCATCATGGTCCTAGCCTACAGCGAGTGGAGGAAGTGACCGGTGATGAACAAAAAAACTTCCTTGGCGACAAGGAAGAAGGATTTCAAGGAGTTGCACATGATCCACGAGATTCGTTGGAGTCCGGATTAAAGCTTGAAATCCCAAGGTTTGATGGTATTTTTTCTTTTTCTGTGGTTGAGAAAAATAATGTTGTCGTTGATTGGAATCTACCACCAATTTATGATATTTATCCTGATGATGAGATCATATTATGTTCTAGTTATGTTGATTCATACTCTCTAAAAGCAGTATGTAGTCAGGTGGATCAACGACATCAACTTCACATTTTCAAAGCGCAAATATTTTTGAGTCCAATAGCAATTATGCCAAGATTATTTAAGTCGACGGATTATAAATATTTTCATCGACGAATTATTTATACAAGAACTAATACTGGCAAAATTCGAGGGCGAATTTTTTCTGAGAAGGGGAGAATGGTGGAGTATTCATGGGATGAAAATATGCTTGGATATTTTCATTATTATTTAATATATTTTAATTATCTAGAAAGATATATTGTAATTAATTAAGATGTTTTCATTTATTAATAATATTTTAGAAATATAATTGTTTATTTAGGGATTTTATATATTAGTTTAGAAATCTCGTATTTTAAGGAATAAGTATTTTGATTATTTGTCTGGAAGTTATCTATATAAAGAGCTCCATGTTTTCATATTAGAGGAGAAGATTTTGATTAATTGAAAAGTAGTATTTTCCTTGAGAGTGGTATCTCGGAAATATGTGGTTTTAGATTTTAATTTTATTCAACGCTTCCGCCCTGCATCAGTTTTTGAGCCGGGTCTAGCGTGGAGGACGTAAAGGGAAGACGCCATATAGTTGGACTAAGTTTAATGTCGTGATCAAAACTCCGGGAAGGGTTTGCTGGCTGGCCTGACCTCTCATAAGTATGCCCTGCCTCAGTTCCTAACCACAAAAAGGAGTAAAAAAAAATTAACAATCATAATCAACTTAGAATTTGTTAATAATTACTAATTGTTAATTGTTGTTGACATTATTGATAGTTACCTTACTGATTGGTAGAAATTATCTTGATATATAAATAAAATGATACCGTCCCGATGAAAAAACCAGGAAATTTCCGTTGAAACCTTTAATATTTCTTATGTGGAAGCTGATAAATATGAAGAAAGCAAATCAAAACATCGGGGTACATTTTAATGTCATTTTTCATTTTTGTAACAATGAAAAAATTATGTCGATCTCTCATCTTTCTATTCTTCTGTCTTCCACTCTCCTTTGTCGAAACTCAAAACAATGGGGTCAGAGATGGCAAAGCCATTTTTCATGTCGGGGTGATTCTCGATTTGACTTCCACTATCGGGAATGTTACTGATGCATGCATTTCTATAGCAATTTCCAATTTCTACAAAATTCATCCTAACCAAAATACGATGGTAGTTACTCATATTCGGGATTCGAAAGGTGATCCTATAACTGCGACCACTGCAGGTATGTTTGAGATATATCATTTGTTAAGCCAATTTCCTAGTTCAATTCAACGAATTTTCGATACGAACGAAATACGTTATGATTGTGCACCGTAGTCTATGTTTTTGAAGTTTTTGGACTGTTGTTTTTGCCACCGTCACCTAAAGTTTCAAATAAACTACAACAGTTGTTATAAAGATGCATGCATACATCTTTGACGAATGCGTTTCTTAAATCTAGCATAATTCCCTCTAGGCTTTTCAGGTATGGTGTTTTCTCTTTGACTCTTTGTGTACTAATCTGCTCTATATATGATTTACTTTACAGCCTTAGATTTGATAAACACTTTCGGGGTGAAAGCAATAATAGGCCTAGAATCATCGGTAGGAGGAGAATTTGTTGCATATATTGGTAGCAAAGATCATGTACCAATCCTCTCCTTCTCGCCAACGCACTCATTCATTTCTCCCTCTCAAGTTCCTTACTTCGTTAGAGTTGCCCAGAATGACTCATCACAAGTAAAGGCTGTTGCATCCATCATTCAAGCATACAAGTTGAAGGAATTATCTATAATTCATGATGATAGCCAACTTGGGTCTGCTCTAGTACCATCCCTTACCGTTGCTCTTTTTGACGTTGGTGCTCATGTATGTAACAGAACAATCCTACCGAGCATGGCAAATGCGACGATAGTTAACAATAGCTTGCTTGAGTTAAAAAGCATGAGATCCAAGGTCTTCATTGTTCATACGTCACCCTCTTTAGCTGCCACTTTCTTTTTAAATGTTCAAAAGCAGGGAATGATGGATGACGGGTATGTGTGGATTATCACGACTGCCATTGCTGATGTTCTTTCCTATATGAATCCTTCTGTTTTACGCTCGATGAATGGTGTTATCGGTGTTAAAACATACGTGCCAGAATCCAAGTCCCTTGGAAAGTTTAGTATTCAATTCCAAAAGCGTTTTAAGCAGGATCATCCAAAATTATATATATCACAGCCCAGCATACATGCACTGTGGGCATATGATGTAATGTTTCTGATGGCAATGGTAGCTAACAAAGTTCAGCCGCATTTTAACGATAAAAACTCTTCATCATCACCACCGGCAAATAAGAAAGGAAATCGAAATGTGCCTGATTTGTTTGACAGTGGTGTCTCTCCTATGGGTTCGAAAATCTTGCAAATAATTCAAGCGGAAAATTTCGTGGGGCTCAGTGGTGAGATTGAATTTATAGACGGGCAGTTAAATTCTAATACTTATAGAATTGTTAACGTGCTTAACAAAAGAGATCGAACGATAGGGTATTGGACACCAAATGTTGGCTTTTCAAAAGGCCTTGATAAAAATAAAATGCAAAAAAACTATTCAACAGATGAGTGTGACCTTGCTAGTGTAACATGGCCAGGAGGATCCAAAGCAACTCCAAAAGCTATGACCCTGACTATTGGAGTCCCGTATAAAACAGGATTTTTGGAATTCATGAATGTCAGCCGTGATAAGAAGACTGACCCGTGGAACGTAACTGGCTTTTCAAAAGATGTGTTTGAAAACGTGATGCAGGGATTGACATATGAATACAATTACGTCCCGTATGAGATAAATGGAGTTTCAGCAGGAGATTACGATAATCTAAGTTATTGTGTCTACACAAAGGTGAACACGCAGTGCTCTAGCTGTATTTGTTACTAAAGACTCGTTCTTTTTATTCTTGTTTTTGAACCATGTATAATTGTTAATTTCTATTACTAGCTTTGGATTTTATTTTTTTTACGGGACAATTGATGTAATGTAGCAATTTGATGCCGTCGTGGGAGATGTGACTATCATTTCTAGCAGATCAAAATATGTGGAGTTTAGTCAGCCATATTCAGATTCTGGAGTTCGCATGATAATACGAAGAACCGACGAAAGCTTTACCAATGATAGCTGGTGGTTTTTATGGCCCTGGACAAAGGATCTTTGGTTTACAACCATCGCATTCTTCCTGTCGACTGGGTTTGCTGTTTGGATATTCGAAAGAGGCAAAAACCCTGAATTCCAAGGACCATTATCACAGCAGTTGGGGAAATATCTTTCCTTTAGCTTTTCAATTTCGGTTTTCGCGCACAGTAAGTAAAAGTATATGCATATTCAAATTATCCATTGCAAGTTTTATTTTTGCATTATCTGAGTTAGTTTCATGATAGAAATACTCATGTGCGACTTTGTGTTTTCAGAAGAAAAACTTGAGAGCAACTACTCTAGATTCATAGTGAGTTTGTGGAGCTTTGCAGTATACATTCTGATGGGATGCTTTATTGCAAATCTAACAGCATCATTAACGATGAAGAATCTTCAAGTAGGAACTGTTACTGGATCCGTTGGGTACCAAAGTGGATCATTTGTACCGGGACTCTTGAAAGATCTAGGATATTCAAAGCTCGTCGAACTCTCTACGATAGAGGAGTATGCCAGTGCTCTAAAAGATGGAAGGGTTTCTGCAATCTACGATGAGATACCTTATATTAAAGTCTTCCTTGAACGTTACTGCGATGAGTTCACAGTTACTGGACCTACATATCCAGCAGGCGGTTTCGGCTTTGTATGTCCTTCTCCCTTCTCTGCAACTTCCAAGTTTATTACATCATAATCCTTCATATAGATCTCCTTAGATTGATATATATCCATTTGTTTTGTACCCTGCAGGTGTTTCCACTTGACTCTCCACTGGTATCCTATGTTTCTCATAAAGTGTTGGAGTTTGCAGAGGCAAATAAGACGAAAGGTGTTGCAAGAAAATGGTTTGATAGCGACTCATGTTATGATACTTCCCAGAAGAATAATACAGCATCGAGCCAGCCGCTTCGTCTTTATAGCTTCAGAAGTGTCTTCATCACTATGGGGGTTGCATCAGCCCTAACTCTCTGCATGTTCTTTGCTTCTGATTTGGTGTATAAGAGTGCCAGAAAAAATGGCAGTATATCTGACAATCCCACGGATAGAACAAGAGTCGTGATAGACCAAATTCATGAACAAGAGTCATATGCGTCGTAACCAATGCCTTGTTTTTGTGTCGTATGTTCTTGTATATAGTTTACTTCACAATTAAGTAATATAAGTGCAATTAATTGTGCTCGTTGAAAATACAGGGAAAAGCACGAATTTGCTAGATGTCATTGTTGTACTACAAATTAACGTATCTAATGGACTGGCACCCGAACTGAAACCTGGTCATTTTCCAAACCTTAAGTCATATGCATGTTGAAGTCACGTAAATACCAACACGCTTGATGGCTTTCAAGTTGCAGCAGGGAGTGAACGAGAGACGACTACAAAATATTAGGTGGAAAACTCTTTCTAGAAGAACTAATTAAATGCCTTAGACTCCTTCAAAACAATAGGAAAAAACTCTTCAATTTTCTGAGGTGTTGATTACAGAAAACTACAGTATTTCAAACTTGTATGGAGTTGTCCCCATTTTTCATCGAATTCGAAAGACTCCAACACCTGTGGGGTATGATTTGAAAACGTAACAAATTTCCTGTTTTTTTCATTCGGGCGGTATCGTTTTATATATCAAGATAATTTCTACCAATCAATAAGGTATAGCTATCGACAATGTCAACGACAATCATTTTATAACAAACCAAGTCCAGTGTCAGTGTAATTCGTTCATAAGAAATTAGACTATAATGCATCTGCACTGTGCTCAACACGCTTGATGACTTTCACAACTCAATTTTCTACTTTGAAGAGAACTGTTTAACAAGTCATCCTCTTGATTTTACGACTGGTCGGGTACGTACTACTCAAGATACTTCAAGGGTCCAGTTAAATTATCTCGTCAGTCCCATCTTTCATCGTAAGACTCCAACACCATGGGGTGTGATCAGAAAGTCTTCCTGGGTGCAATAATCAAAAACAAGGAAAAACCAAATAACCAAAAGTTATTGATACTTAACTCCTTTATAATGCAAGTGATCGATTTGATGAAACGGACGAGCTTCCCCATATCTCCGCAACAGCAACAAGGTAAAACTTTGGAAAAACATAATGAGTCACTTGTTCAACATGTTGTCCAAGAGTGATGCTATAGCCCTCACAGGACGGATATCTCCAGGATAAAACACCCTACTACTAGCATATGTAGTAGATGCTCAACTTGAGCTTGGCAACTCCGAAAAAACCATAAAGGAAAATCTCGAACACTTGAGAAACAATATAAAACATTTTTTTCCCTTAGGGGTCCCTCTAAATATAGAGGAACCCATTTCCCATAGATTTTACAAAAGTAGTGAATTTGTTTCTATAATTGACAAATACAATTTAAGAAGAAAAACTCTCCGATGCGGGACTAAAAGGTTTATGTAGTTTCTTAAAACTACTAAAAATTGGAAACTCCACACTGTGGGACGAATAAGTTTCATTCACAAAAGAAAACAATAAATTATAATTTTTATTAAAACTTTAAAAATTATTTTTAATTAATCGTTTTCCAACACTTCCTGTATATGATCATTTTGAGCCTTAGCTACGAAGAAGTCAATAGATATATTTCTATGAACTCATATCTAACCACGGACCACCTCTGAATTTACTAAATTGGTCAGGAAATATGAGATTGGACCATTTGCCAATTCTTCAAAATAATGTCGTTGAGATTGATGTGTGGATGCCTCTCTTTGTTGTATTTAATCCGAATGGCCATAAAATTATAAACTATATATAACTAGAACTAGAAATAAAGAACGTAACAATCAAACAGTTGGGAGAAAAGTATAAGTTCTGACTCTCCCATTCTACACGCTCAAATCAATTTGACCATGAAATATTCCTATTATCCTAGTTAGTATATAGGTTAATATTAATTAAACGTACCATGCATCAATAGTTAAAGTTAGTATCAATCAGAAAAAGAAAAGATATGGAGAAACTATCTCATCATCATTATCAACTAAGTGGTGCTATTCTCTTGTTCTTTGTTATCCTTTCCTTAGGAGATCATGAACTAATAGTGTGTGGTGAGAATAACCATGAACTAATGGTAATGGGTCAAAACACAACTGGAGAAGTTGAGGAGTTTCAAGTAGGAGTGGTTATTGATGCAAATACATCTGTGGCAAAGGTGTGGCTGACTTGCATGGACATGGCTCTCTCGGACTTCTATGCTTCTCATAAAAATTACAAGACAAGGCTGGTTCTCCATGTTATGGACTCTAAAAGTGATGTTCTTGATGCATCATCTGCAGGTATGGTTTCTCTCACTCTCCCTCATCATGTTACAGGTATTTACAGCTTCAGTACTGGTACTTATAACAAGTATATATCCTTTCTGAATAATTAAACATGCCTAGCCCCTCTGACGCTACTCGTTAAAATATTAAAAATTAAAATATATCATAAATCTAACGATTCTTTTCTATCTTTTGATGCATATGACAGCTCTCCATCTAATACAGAATGTTAAAGTCCAAGCTATAATAGGACCGACAACATCAGCACAAGCCGTTAACATTGCGCATCTTGGAAAACGATATCAAGTTCCAGTTTTTTCTTTCAGTGCAACAAGTCCTTCTATTTCCCTTTCTCAGAATCCTTACTTCATTCGCACATCAATAAACGAATCGTCTCAAGTAAATGCAATTGCTGCCGTTGTCAAGAAATTTGGATGGAGAGAAGTCGTACCTCTTTATGAAGACACTGAGTATGGGCATGGTGTCATTCCGTATTTAATGGATGCTTTTCAAAATATCAATACCAGAGTTCCTTATAGGAGTGTGTTTCCTAGTGAGGCTACTGATGATCAAATTACCCAAGAACTTAACAAATTAGACAAAATGCAAACAAGAGTACTCATCCTGCATATGCTTTCACCTCTAGGATTGCGTATTTTTGACAAAGCAAAAGTGCTTGGTATGATGAGCAAAGGGTATGCATGGATTATTACCTCAGGATTAAGCACTGAACTGAATTCATTGGAGCCTTCGGATATTGATACAATGCAAGGAGTGTTAGGCATAAGGCCATATATCTCACAACACAAAGAGGTTGCTGCATTTGAAGGTAAATGGAAAATCAAGTTTCGGAAAGAGTACCCAGATATCGAAAGGAAGTTAGATATTTTAGGTATATGGGCATATGATACAACTTGGGAAATGGCGAGTGCAGTTGAGAAACCATCAAACTCGAGCGATATTTTAAGAATGGGTCCTCAACTGTTGCAAGATTTATCAAACTTCAAATTCGAAGGTCTAAGCTGGGAATTCCAGCTAGTCGATAGGCAATTGCAATCAGATGCCTTTCAAATACTTAATATCTGTGGAAGTGGGTTTCGAGATATTGGTATTTGGAAACCTTCAGATGGTACAAATAAGCTTAATCTACACCCTGTCTTATGGCCCGGCGATGCCAAGGATAAACCTAAAGGTTGGGAAATTCCACTCAAGGATAGAAAGTTAAGGATTGGAGTGCCTATAAAAGATGGTTTTAATGAATTCGTGAAGACAACAAATAATTCTTGCAATGGGACGAAATATGATGTCACTGGTTATTGCATAGATGTCTTTACTGCGGCAATCGAGATGCTACCGTATTGTGTACCCCATGAATTTATTCCTTATAAGAAAAACGAAAGCGGAAAAGCTGGAAGCTATTACGATGATCTTGTACACCAGGTGGAGGTTCAGGTTTGTTCATTTTTTTTTCTTTTAAAACACTTATTTCATGTGTTTAGATAATGTTGCATCATGTAAAGTCACTTAAAATACTTGCTAATTGCTATATATGTCTCTTGAACAGAAATTTGATGTTGTAGTTGGGGATGTTACTATTACAGCAACTCGATCACGACATGTAGATTTTACGCTACCGTATACAGAAGGTGGGAATCAATGATTGTTTTAGTGAAAAAGGATTTGAGTAAGGATACTTGGGTATTTCTCAAGCCATTGGAGTGGAAGCTCTGGGTAACAACTGGAGCTTTCTTTCTTTTAGTTGGTGTTGTGATTTGGATTCTTGAACACAGAGTAAACAGGGAGTTTAGAGGAGGGCCTCATTCTATGTATCAGTGGGGCACGATGCTTTCGTTCTCCTTCTCAATGCTTGTTTTCGCACATAGTAATGCCCTCAACTAGTATCCATTTACATACAGTTTATATAGAACTTCCTTTTATGTTGTTTAGCCCTAGAACACAACTTTATTACTCGTTTCTACTCCTTTTTCTGTGGTAATAAATAAATAACATTGTTTATTTGTATTTCGTGCAGAGGAGAGGGTGTTAAGCAATTTGGGTAGATTCGTAATGGGCATCTGGCTTTTTGTTGTGTTAATTCTCACACAAAGTTACACAGCAAATTTGGCATCCATATTGACGATTCAACGATCGGATCGCACCTACAACGATGTCAACCAACTCATCAGACATGGGTACAATGTAGGTTACCAGGAAGGTTCATTTGTTTTTGGAATGTTGAAGCGCATGGGTTTTGATGAGTCTAATTTGAAAAGCTACAAATCCCCTAGAGAATTTGATGAATCATTCTCGAAAGGGAGAAGTGAAGGCGGCATTGTTGCTGCTTTCGAGGAGCTACCTTTTATTGAACTCATCCTTGCAGAATATTGCGATAAATACATGATGGTGGGAGATATATATCCATACGACGGATTAGGTTTTGTAAGTTTTTATTTCTCTTCTTTATTCATATTTTCGCCTTCTTAATTTTTCTTGTCCTTTCATGCAAATGAAACAAAATATCTGCAGCAGAATTTTATTTTCCTAAACTATACGCTCACTTGAGTAAACAATTTACAGGTTTTCCCGAAAGGTTCTCCCTTGTGTCCTGATATTTCAAGAACAATTTTAAGCACAAGAGAGGAAGGAAGAACGGAAGATTTTAAAAAACGTTGGTTTAAGGGCGAAAGAAAATCTTGTGATGACGACAAGGACCCCTATGGTTCATCAAATAGTCTTACTCTTGGTAGCTTTTGGATCTTGTTCATAATTACAGGAATCTGTTCAGCCTTGGCAATCATTGCATTTTTGACTGTATTCATTTACGAAAACAAACAAATCTTGATAGATCCAAGTACTACTACTCGTAACAAAATCCTCAACTTGCTTAAAAGGTTCCGTGAACACAATGCAAATCGCTTGATCACATATTTTGAGCATCCTGCATGTAGTGAACAGAATAAAGTTGTTGACAATAGAGTTCATGCAACAGAAATCAACATAGATGCTGTAGATTCGCTTCCACGGGTTCATGCATCTCCGATGGCTGGAAATGTTAGCGCACTGAATGACAACTCTAATGCAGAAATGGGAGACTATACAACACTTGGTGCTGATTACAATATAGCAATTCTAACAATCATCACTGCATTACCATTTATGTGAAATCCTAACAATCTTCTAAAAGAAATTCAATCCATTTAAGACTTCACATTAACATTTCATTCCTCCTCCCTGTAATCCACAACAATAACAAATCTCCATCTTACAAACTAACACAAACACCTTCAGCATAATCAATACTTCTAGCTCTTCACTGCCTCCACTAACAGTTTCCTATAATTCAATCCCTTCTCCAGACTCACCCTGAACTCCAACACCACTCTTTTGATTCAAAAGACAATACAGCTTCAACACTACTAAGACTTCAGATACATAAACCCAATCTACATTAGCAACTCCTCAATTAGAAATACTCAGGCAAACGAATTCAAGTTCTTCTTTACCAGACTCAATTCATCAACTTGTCCTCATACTAACAACAACTCCCCAATATCCATCAACATCCCTGATTCTTAGAAACCCTATAACAAATTCCTAATCCCTCTATTTTCTAATTCTGAGTTCAAAAGATAATCAATCAATATTATTATCGCTTAATACGATTCTCTATCTCTTTTATCTTTTCTATCATCTCTTTATTATCATCAATTCTTATCCTTTTCATCTCTTCTCATCTCTTACAATCTTCGTATTTCCTTCTTCCTATCCATTCTACATTAAATATACATTGCATACAAAAGTAACACATAAATAATACATCAAAGTACACAAAATCATGCACACAAATAGTATAGTCGCATCATGCTCGCAGATAAAGAAGAACTTAATGATTACAAGAAGGTTACATATTTCCCACCTGTTTTGAAGGCAAACCTCGCCTATCTTGAGATCCATAATTCACCGGTTCATCCTTTGAATCGATCATTGTTAAATCATCATAGAACTCCAATTCTAGCCAAAAGTCTCACACAAGGCTCATAACATGATTCATACAAGTTCCAGCGTATAAGCTAAGTGAACTATATAATGGTTCTAAGCCCATTATTATTCTATTCTTCTTTCAATCTCCACCTTTAACATATCAAAGGTTTACTAATCCAATTAGATAGGTTCTATAGTCCATTAGATAAGTCTTAATATTTTCTAAAACTTTGCAGAATAGGTCAAAGGTTAATTCAGACCATAAACGTCCAATTCATGTTCAATAAAGAATCTAGCTCTAAGCCAAGCCCAACAATCGGCCCGTTAAACTAAGGTGCATTCCAACTGAGTCAACTAACGGTCACTAACGGTTAAGCTGACGGTCAGAGGTCAACTAACAGTCAACGTCGAAGTCAAGTCATTGGTCAAGTCAATGGTCAAGGTCAAGATCAAGGTCAGGTCCACTGAGTCAAACTGATTCAACTCAGTCAGACATCTGAGTCAGGTAAGTCATCTAGACTAACTGGGATGACTAACATGCAACAATTCTATTTCATTTCCACTTAAGCTATAGTTCTTACACTCTCATCTTCCATTTTAGCATTTCAATTTCAATTCAAATACAAAACAACTTTGAATTTCATTTAAAAACAACAACTTTGATTACCTGCAATTGCATCTCTAAGCAATACACAGATCCTTCCAACACATTCATCTAAATCTCTTTCTAAAACTTCAATCACATAGCATTTTTTTCACAACACATGTAATCTCATAACACAGACAACCATCAACTCAAACCCCAACACAATTAGACAGCCACTGCAACCCTAAAAACCCCAATTACAATCACAATTGTATCTCATTCACTTAACAACACCAATAGAGACTCAACTCCACCTTCATTTCATTTCACTTACCAAACCAATACTTAAGCCTGCACAGAACTGAACCGTAACCGCAAACTGAACCGATAACCGCATAAACCGAACTGTAACCGCACTGAACCAATAATCCAATAGTCGGTCACGGTTTTAATTTTAGTAACCGTTAGATCTTCGGTGCGGTCAACGGTTTTATCCATAACCGCACCCTAACCGAACCGTATTAACCGATCATTAATATCTTTGATTTATATTGCTATCAAATCTTAACCACCTACTCTCAGTATATATTTAACTTATATATCTAACCCTAAATGTAAAACAAGTATCGTTTTTTCTTCACTTCCTATTTGCAGCAACTCTAGTCTTCCCTCCCCTCCATCGGTTGCACCACAATCACCACCTCTTTTCCTTCTTCTTTTCTTCCTTCCTCTTGCTCATCTGTTTTAGTTAGTTTTTCTTCTCATTTTCAATCTTCTCTTTTTCAGCATACACCACCATCAACTGCTACCATCATCTCCAGCACCAACACCCGCTACATTATCATCAACTGCTACACCATCATCATGAGTACCACCACAAGCTACACCACCAGCACAAGCAAGACCACCTTTTGATTGGGGAAAAATTGAAGATTAATGACCACAATAGAAATTTAGGGTTCTTAAAACATTGATTTTTTTCTATCTAATTAGTTAGATTTCATGGGTTTCTATTCTTATTTTTGTAGATGGTGTGTTGATGGATGTTTATTTAGTTGGGTTTATTTCATGTAATCTGAAAAAATTGCAGATTTGGAAGAAAATATTAGAACTTTAGGGTTCTTAAGAATCCATTTTTTTAGTTTTATTTATGATTGTTATCTCTATATTGGGTTTATTATTATAATTTTGTATGAATCTTAAGTTGGGTTTGTAATTTGATGATATGTAATACACATCATGTAATTGAGATGTGAGAAAACAGATGCATTGATAATCTTTTTTTCTTTTTTGGGTATGAGTCATTTAAAAACCGATTGAAATCGTAACCGAACCGCGACGATGAAAACCGTAACTGAACAGTTCGGTTGCGGTTTCAAATATGATAACCATGCTATATACGCTTAGGTCAACGGTTTTCACAATAACCGCACCGAACCGCATAGTGTGCAGCCTTACCAATACTCATTTCAGCACCATCACTAACTGCAATTTTAATTACATTCTCAATCCCATAAACTCAACTCTGCATCTAACTCATCCATGTTGAATTTCAATTCTAACAACACTGCAAACCCTAATCTTTCATCTAATACATTTCATTCCAGCATAATCGATTCAGTTAAGTCCCAACAAAATTCCACAATCTTAACTTACATCTGCATTACCATTTATGTGAAATCTAACAATCCTCTAAAAGAACTTCTATCCATTTAAGACTTCACATTAACATTTCATTCCTCCTCCCAGTAATCCACATCAATAACAAATCTCCATCTTACAAACTAACACCAATACCTTCATCACAATCAATACTTCTAGCTCCTCACTGCCTCCACCAACAGTTTCCTATAATTCAATCCCTTCTCCAGACTCACCCTGGACTCCAACACCACTCTTTTGATTCAAAAGACAATACAGCTTCAACTACATCAGCAGTTCTTCAATTAGAAATACTAACACTCATTCAGATACACAAACCCAATCTACATCAGCAATTCTTCAATTAGAAATACTTCGGCAAACGAATTCAAGTTCTTCTTCACCCGACTCAATTCATCAACTTGTCCTCAGACTAACAACAACTCCCCAATCTCCATCAACATCCCTGATTCTTAGAAAATTCCAAATCCCTCTATTTTCTAATTCTGAGTTCAAAAGATAATTCAACTTCTCATATCAACCATATCCAGCCTCTAATCTCTCCTTAATCAACTCTACTCTAATTTCCAATAAATTCAGAAACCCTAATTCTAATTTAGGGAAGAACATGAGGAACTGAAATCGAAATTAAACCCATATAAACATTACTAATTCATACCTGATCAAAACCCATCTCAAATCTCCCCTTTAAGACCTCAATTTCATCTTCAAACTCATATTCTGGATTTCTTGTAAACCCTAATTCACTGATTCTTCATCAAAACAGTTATACAACAACAATTGAACAGAAGCCCCTCTTAGTTACTTAATTATATCCTTAATTTCTCATTAACATCCTCACCTTCATCAATTCACAGAGAAACCCTAAATTCAAATCACAACAGCATCAACTTCTTCCTTTCTCGGACTCATTCAACTTCAACCTCTACATCATTTACACAACCCCATCGCTGATACTGCTCCATTAAATCTCACTCTCATCTCATATGTCTCTCACAGGCGAAGAACATGAGGAAAAGGAGAAGCAAAAGAAAAAGAAGAAGAAAGAAGAAGAAGAGTGAAGAAGAATAAGAGAAAATACGAGTTTATCTTATAATTGAGATAAGGCCGACCAAGATTGCTAAGGACACCCGTACGAAACAATATGGGCAGCCAAGAAAGTTTAACTACAAATGATTATTTTTCCCTTCGTACAAATCTGATGATATCTTCTTCTTGTGGTACCTGATTGACACGTTAGAGCAGTCCATTCCGCGTAATTTTGAGACTTATTCAATGATTCTAGTTTCGTATCTAGATCGTTGTTATATTAATTTCTACTCCCTCTGTCCCACTATTAAGTGACCTAGTTCAAGTTTGCACAATTTTTTAGGCAAGCAAGGGAAAAGAGTATTTTTAAGCATATTTTACAATTACACCCTTATGGATAATAGTTAGCGAAATTTTGAAATGATTTATCTCTCAAACTACACCACGAATGTTCGCAAACTTTATACCGTTGAAAAGCATTTTAAAACACCTACGTAACGAATATAAATATGCCTATCAAATTATGCATATTTCATATATTTCTTATAATCAATTAAAAGGATAATTTAAGAAATATCCCCTTGTTTAGTGATATAGGTCACTTAATAGTGGGACAAAATCTAAAAGTAAATAGGTCACTTAATAGTGGGACGGAGGGAGTATTAATTAACGCTCGTGTTAAACTAATCGAGTTATTATCGGCTAAGACGTCTCTTGACTATCGCTAGACCATTCAAATAGCATTGACGAGCTCGAGGGTCTTTACAAAAGCAAAAAGCTTCCAACACATATTTCGAGAAACAGGTAACCGATTTAAACTCAGCTCGAAATATCAAATGTGTGTAATGTAAAAGTCTATATATTTAGACGACTTAGTCTTAATAGGAGATTGAATAGAATAGATTTCTAAGTGATAGATAAGTTTTAGTCTCCACATATATTTTCTTGATGAAGTTCATCCAAGATCTCCTTAGTATATCTTCTTCTTCAATCGATGAACGTCGTGAATTCTAAAGCTCAACCATACATTCTATCTTAATCCGAGACATAGATATAAGTAGACTAGAAATCAAGACTTATAATTTTGATCATCTAAACTTGACAAACAAGCTTGAGATAGCAACACTTGCGAGTTCGACCGAGCAGTGCTCTAACAATTATGTCTCTTTGTTCAAAAAAAAAAGAGACTTTACTTACTGACATATCCAATATTCTTTTGTCTGGAGAAAATAGTAAGACTTCTGAAATATCTAAAATTGTTCTTTCATGGGGAAATTAGTAAGTCTCTTCAGATGGTAGTTTAGTGTCTCTCACTATGTGACCTTTATAACCGAAACATATTTGCAAATACGAATGCCACCTACTCTTTTGTTGTTGGTAGTTTAGTATCTCTCTCACTATGTGCCATGCTTATCTTTGTTGGATGCAGGAGTACTAGGGTATGACCAACTACAACAGGGGAATTAAAAACGATTATTGTTGTTGTATTCAAATGTGAAAAATACTAGAACCACCCTACTATGTGGGTTCAATATTTAGAAGCCCCACAAAATGGATCCTCCACTATCAACTCCATTATTTCACTTTTTGATATTTCTAGGCCCAGAACTTTTATTTTCAGGGCTTGATAATAAAGTGACATTTTCGTAATACCAAGATTGCCCTTTAGTATATATAAGTAATAAGACTAGGTTTAAATTTCATTTTCGGTTTCATTTTCTTTTTTACTCTCTCTCACATTTTCTTTTGCTCTCTCTCTGATGAAGAAACAAGCCGAGAAGACACGATTTATAAGAGAATTTTTCAGTGAAAAATGATTTCAATACCTAGATCTAAGCTTCGCAAACAAAGATCCTGATTATCTGAACATAAATTCGTCATCAACATCAGTTGTTCTTCGAAGATTTGATGAAAATCAATAGAAAATAAGTGATAATCATCACCAACAACAACTGAATCTGAAGATTTTCCTGGAAAATCAATCGAACAGGTAACATTTAAATTCAATTGGTTGATTTAATTCTTAGATTTCGATTTTTATTTTCTAAAAAATCATTTGAAAAAATTTAATAGTTTGATTTCAGTTCAAATCTGTTACTGAAATCATAATCAGAGTTAGATTTGTTGTAATCTCACCTCAATTTTACTTTTGAGAGAAAAAATTTCAAAGAAATTTCAAAGAAAATTTTCTAGGGTTCCCGAACGAAATTCGATCTATCTTTTAATCTCTTATCTTGATCGAAAATCGGTTTTCAGATTCGAAATCTGTGAATCATTATCTTTTTTACCCATTTATTTGATATGAATTTCATTTACTTTGATTTTCGAACTGATTTGAGCTCATCTTTAGTGGATTTTGTTCTTGGAATATTGTTTTAAGTTCAATATATATTTGCTACATTTAGTACCTTTTCCTGTAGATTGAAGCTTAATCAACGGAGATACCTGGTAGTGTACCATTGAATTTAAACAATTTCGACAGAAACTCAGTGAAATTAGATAAGTTTCTTTGAGCTTATTTACGGTTCATGAGACTGATGTATAAAACTTGTAGAACATGAAGAGAAAATATATGTGAACTTTATTTTAATGTGAATATGATTTAAAATTATGATTTATTTTAGTGTTTTATAGGTTTGTTTTTCGAAATATGTGTATTACTGTAGTTCTGAAATAATTCTCAACTCTCAGATTCTAAAAGACATGTAGGTGGACTGTAAAGTAGACAAATTGATATGTGAAGTAATGTTGATCTTTAACTTGTCTTATCTCTTATTTGCAGAGGGAAGTTCACTGGCATTGGAACTGTGTTTGTTGGATAAGCTACATGTTCTTTTTTGTTAGATGTTGCGGTAATTCCATTCTCTTATGATGATTGAAAAGGAATACATAGATGCAGGTCTTGAAGTTCATCATTCAACAAACTTGAGTGTTTCAAATTTCAGTAACAATCTTTCTCAAACAGATAAGCTACATGTTCTGGGATTCTCATTACCTTAAAGTCAATCTATACTTCTGTACCTTCGCAAAAGATAATTTAATTCAATATAATATTATAATGCTTGTCCATGAATGCAAGTTTCTGAGTTTCAATTGCTAAGACATGAAACAAAATATATCTTCAGTGTTTCTGTTTTCAATTGCTATGACATTATTGACCAAATGAAGTTTTAGAAAAATAAGGTTCTTAATGACTCTTTACATTGTTTACGTGTATGTGGATTGCAGGGAGTGGTGATCTTGATATTGATACCACAAAAGTGGTTAAGAATATGAGGATGGTGTTGTCGAGTGAGCTTCAGGTAAACATGACTCCATAAAATTTGATTGTGATTGCCACATTTCTAGGTATCCGAAACTTGTAACTAGAAGGATGTGTAACTAGCAGTTACACATCCTGGGATATAAAGTTTATGTTCTATATTTGCAGGTTCTTATGAAAAGGTATATCAGGCATATTGGAATGACTATATAACATTGGTTGGCAGTTGCTTTATGGCCAGCTTGTTCTCAGTAAGGACTATCATTCGGTTTGGATGATGATCTAGCAGTAACTAGGAGGATGTGTAACTGCTAGTTACACATCCTGGGATATAAAGTTTATGTTCTATATATTGCAGGTTCTTATGAAAAAGTATATCATGCATATTGGAATGACTAGATAACATTGATTAGAAGTTGCTTTATGGCCAACCTGTTCTCAGTAAAAGACCATCATTCGGTTTGGATGATGATCTAGCTAAAGAAGCGACTAAAGCAGGTCAATTCTTTATCTTAAAACTCTCTCCTTCGACTCTTCCATGAAAAGGAAAAAAACTATTCAATGGACTCAAATTCTTTTTGAAGTTTTTCTTTGTGAGTAGCTTAGGCACATAAGCAAAAGATATGAGAAGAAGTTGCTTCGGTGCTTAGTATTGGTGTTGATCTTAATACAATGCGACTGAAGAGTTTGTTTATTTTGTTTCATATCGTAACAAAAGAAGTATGAGAGAGTTTGGAATTTAATACTTTTGAGTTTCGTTCAGCTCTGAAAAGATGGTAACTGCATTGCGCGCTGGGGCAGAGTATGCTGGAGTTCCTGTACAGAATTGTGTGCTTATTGCTGGAGGCCAATCTGGTGTATCTGAATCTTAATGCATAGTCATGCCATGTATCATTCTGCGGAGCAGGACTGTGATTTCTTATATACATCAACATACATTATACCTTTATTGTACAGTTCATGATTTGATCATATTGCAGAGTGTTATAACTTGGAAAGATAAATGTATTTGTAGCTACTAGTTACGTTATACGTTTTTAGTTTCAAATTCTATGTCTAGACTACGCATTTATTCACATTACACAAGTAGGATGCATGTGTAACTTCTAGTTACACAAGTTATATGCTTGTGTAACTCCTAATTACACAAGCAGGATGCATGTGTAACTCTGAATTACACTAGACAGATGCATGAGTATCTTCTAATTACACATGCTAAAATGAACAAACCTTGTAACTAAAAAATTACGCATGCCAGTTACACAAGCTTTATGGATTTATAACTGCTAGTTACACATGCTAATTGGATGTGTAACTATAAATTATACATGCTAATTGAATGTGTAATTGTGAGTTACACATGCCATGTGGATGTGTATCTGTTGCATATGCTTATACTTTGGTGTGTTTGATGAGCACTTGCTCTGAGTTTGCAAAAAATTTGAGTTGTTTCTTAAGCTCTGATTTTTAATTACTTGATTTCACATCTCCTTATGACAGAATGTGATTTCGTGTAGGTGGAAATGAACATACATTGTTGTATGTACTGTGAGTTTTAATCTTATAAATATAATCCATGATATGAGGCCCTTAATTAAAAGAAGTTTAAATCTAGGCCCCGAGTTATTAAAAGACATCCATACTCTTTTATATATTGTCAAGCCCATAATTAAATAAAATTTAAATTTAGGATCAAAATTATTAAAACTAGGCCCAAAATTATTTAAAATACAGTGTGAATGTGCAAACAGAAGTTACACATGCATATGGCATGTGTATCCAGAAGTTACACATCCTTGTTCCATGTGTAATGCAAAGTTACACGTCAAAAAAATAGACATCAAAAAGAACGCATACAAAAAATACATGTATCACTTTAATATTCATTTACAATAATTTCTTAGCATGTGTAACTAGAAGTTACACACGCATATGTCTAGTGTAATTGAGAGTTACATATGCATCTATCTAGTGTAATTGAGAGTTACACATGCGTCTGATTTGTGCTTTTATGAAGTTTAAATCTCTGCCTTCCCCTCTTGTCTTCCACTCTCCAAAATGGTTGCATATCTGCAACGAAATAAACATCCATGGATTAGGTTGGATAACAAAAAGCCAAAAAATAATAATATTATAAAACAATTGTAAGGCAAAATTATAGAACAAAGATTACAGAAAATACACATGATAACCTATCTTAGCATGTGTAACTGGGAGTTACACATGCATCCTTCATGCGTAATCATCAGTTACACATCCATATAGATATGTATGCAGAAGTTATATATACAATATGCATGTGTAATGAGCAGTTACACATACATATAGATGTGTATGCCGCAGTTACACACCCATGCCTTTTTCAACTTCAAGATTGAAAAAGAACTTCGGTTTGAAATGAAAGAGTATGGGATAATATCAAACCTTCAAATGAGCAGCAACTTTTTCCTTTTTGGCTCAACAATGTACCCATCTCCAGTCTCAGCCCATGGTATCTCTTCATGGTTTGTGCAACCAAAGACTGCAAATACCTTCTCCAGTTGACACAACTCAATCGTATGAGCATAGTGAACTTGAACTCATATATCTATTTCAACAAGCATTCTTTCGCTGTAAAAGCTACAGAGAGCATTCACACATATTCTAGCATTATAAATATCCGCAGATTGGTGTGATAAAATCAAAAACACTAAAAAGAGACCAAACCTAGCATGAATTCGCACCTGTATCATAAACTTGTCATGGTTAATTTCGTTTGCTCATAATTAGATGGTAATCTGACCAAGTGACTTGCAGATGCAAAATCTTCTTTTAATACTCTAGTTGCTTCAACAGTATTGTTAAATCAACCAAAACAGCTGCACAATTGCAAGCGCACAACATTGTCAAATTATTTATGTAACATGAATCTAATTTATGAATGTGTAACTAGCAATTACACATCCAATTAGCATGTGTAACTAGCATTTACACATACAAAATGTATGTGCAATCATTAGTTACACACCAAATTTAACATGTGTAACTAGAAGCTACATGTACATTTAGCATGTGAAACAAAAGCATAACCAAATTGACCAGTATGGAACTATCATATTAGTAAAGTTATGCAGGAAACCTATGAAATACTATGGCAGTGAGTTTAAACAAACATATCATATGATAAGTTAGTATCGAGAGATATGCAGACAATAACCAAAAACTTTAATTTGTGAGAAATTATGCAGATAATATGAAATCTAGTAGTTGATTAGTGTTCCTAGCAAGTAACTTGCTAAAATCAAGAATTTCATCTGTTGAAACCACTATATGTTCTGCATCAATATCATTCCATATACCACTACGGTTATACATACAATCCACCAACATAGTTTTTTGACCTGTACTATATTATTCCATATACCACTACGGTTTAGAGTTATTTCACTGTGTGTATTGAACACAACAGAAGTTGGGTCTCAGGTGGCGCACTTAATTGAGTTGTGAAGAAATCAACTGTGACATAAAATACATTTACCTTCGCTAGCAGTCCTCTATGTGGATGCAAGTCACAGATCAAGTGTTTCTGGAATATCTAGTCGGCTATCCATGAATCCAACAACACCAACAACCTACAAAGAGAAGAAAAAAAGTCAAACCAAACTCAAATTATCAAGCAACTATGTCAAGTTAGTAATTCAACTGAAGTATTCTCTTCCACGTAGTTCAGGTAGTTGATTACTTTAGGGGTAGAAAGGTACTGAAGTCTACATGTAACGAGTTTAACTTCGTCCATGGAACTGACTCGGCCATTAGTTTCTTTTCTTACCCATGAATACAAAATGAATGTGTAATCAGTAGTTACACATGCATATGTCATATGTAAACATTAGTTACACATGCATATTAGCATGTGTAACTAGCCGATACACATCTAATATGCATGTGTAAGTTGCAGCGACGCATACAATCAGTACAATACTTCATCTCTATCTTTCCTCTAAGCAACTTCTCTATAGCTAGTTTTATATTGAGCGAGCCTCCCACTACATATTATGTATCCCAACCGGTGAGAAAAAGAATATTATCATTCAGGTGATGATTACAAATCTCAGCACCAGCCAACTTCATTTCCTCTATTCCATTACCACTATCTTAACTGCATCTGCACCATTACCTGTAATGTTAACTCCTAACATACATTTATCTGAGCATCACTAACTCAAACCATTCTGATTCTTCAACCAGTGCATACCTGAGATATTCCCATTCATCCCATAGCTATATAATAGCAATAACAGAACCAGTTCATTACAAACCAACGCCAAATCTGCATATGTGCCACTTGCACACTCCTACAGCTCTTTGTGAACTTGCATACTCTGAAATCAATACCTCCATAACCTGTAATTAGCAAATTCATACAACTTATTATTCCTACCTAAAAATACAAACATCAATCTAAATCAAATCATCTTAAATTAACAGCTAATTAGCATCTGTGCATAATTAGAACCAGTTAACTTCTTGAAAATTCAGGCATATATGCAAACTAGTAAACCAGTTTACTCATCATTTCAGCTTCACTGAACTATCACACATCCAATTTTCATGTGTAATTAGAAGTTACACATTCAATTTGCATGTGTAAGTAGCAATTACACACCCAATTGACATGTGTAACTATTAACTACACATCCATATACCTAGCATACTCGTAAAATCCGAAGGAATCCACTTTGCAGTTGCACAACATTTTGAACAAATCCGTTTTATGTTAGTATTCACAACTAAATCAGATAAAATCTAGTAAAAACCATGATAAGTTAGGTATTCTTTAAACCAACTGATAACTAATTTTTGAATCCTGCATATGATGTTCAAGTAGAGCGATAGACATATAGTTGTATCAAACCTGCCTGCACCTTTGCACCCTTTTATTCGGTAATTCTGCTCCTGAGGTAATAACTTTGGCTCGGATAGTGCTATTTAACATAGTGCCAATATTCTGAAAACAACATAATACTTCTTGTAGTCAACTCTTTCTTTCAATTCACATTCTGAAAAACACTACCACTGACTTCAAATCCTCCTATAAACCTGTTCCAACACCACCATCTCTACCGCCACAGCCTCCTCATCCTCCTCCAAAACCAGCACCACCAACACAGATTCATTAATCAAACTCAACATGTGTAAGATAAGATCCAAAATACGCAAAATAAAAACATCAACAAGTCATCAGTTGACTCCATTAACTAATATTGACAACACAAAACTAAAATTCTCCACTCATTCTACGGTAAAGTAGAATTTATTCATAGAATTGAAACTATTATCCATTACTTAAGTGCTTAAATCGATTCAAATCTTGCTTCAAAATATAGTTAAGTGCTTCAACAACAACAAATCCAACAAAATCTAGATTTAAAACCTGTTGATTCAATAAAAAATGAGAGAAATCTTACTGATTTTCAGATATTTTCTCATACGACGATTTCATTTCTGTTGCTGTTGAAGATCTTCTTAATTCCATTGTTTAATCTTCATAAAAAGTAAGTAATTAGGGTTAAAACGACATTGAAGATCTTCGATTGTTTAAAAAAAAAAATCAGGTTCTTCTTCTTCTCATATCTGAACAGAATCAGTCAAGATAAAAATCAAAAACCTAATCGAACTAAGAAAAGTAAGAATGATGAACCTAATCAATGATTTCTGCTGCTTCAAATCAACTGAAACTTAGATTCGATTCAAAATCTTCAAAAAAAAAAAACAGTCGATCCAACGAAAACCTAACCTGATGCATCTTAAAAACCAACTAAAACCTAGATTCAAACGAAATTGATTGAATGATTGATTCATATTTGAAGATTAACTGATGATCAGCTGCAAAAACTACTAGATCGATTCATCTTCTTCTTCTTCACAGATCTAAAACGTTGGAACCGAGAGAGAAGGAGATGGAGAAGAGATAGAGGAATAGAATAAAGACATGAAATATCTTCTGATATATTCCTCTTGTACATATACTAAAGGGTAGTGTTTCCATTATTAAAATTCATGATAATTAATTATGGGACAGATTTGAAGAAAATTTGATATTTTGGCCAAGTAATATCATTTTCTGAAAGTATAGAGTTGACAATGTATGATCCATTTAGTGGGGCTTCTATATATTGAACCCATATAGTAGGGGGGTTCTCGTATTTTTCACATTCAAATATACTACTAAAACGGTGTAATGAATGCTTGACCCTTGCTATTTATTCTTTTTTTCATTTCAATGTAGAAAGTATTTCCGAGCATGATTACTCACTCTGGACTTCACGGTCAGCCTCGAGAGGCTATTCTAGTCGCCGTTGCAAATTCCAAAAACAACATACAAATCAAATTATCTAGCATCATATTGTAACAAAAAGTTTTTTCTTTTTTAAGAAAATGGTTTGACTCCCAAAGGTTATACTAAAGTTTAAACCTCAACAGAGGTGTATTACCTACAAGTCTAGGTAGGGTGTACATCGGGTCGGGCAGGCCAGTCCAAGTCCGATTATGGCACATGCCGAGCAGGATGGATTTGTAGTCCATATTATCCATTAAATTTAACAGTGCGGGCCAGGTAGTAGAAAAAATTCAATGCCCATGGCCTGTCTATATCCGTGAAATAATACAGGCCAGGCTAGGCCGGGCTGGCAGGCCTCGGGCCCAAAAAACAATTCACAAATATAAAAAGGTATATAGTTTGTTATTTTATCTTGATGAATGTTGATATATTTGCAACGCGTCCAATGTTAGTTCAAGCAATTCATATACATTATTGTGAAATCCAAATCACAAAAAATTTCAACCCCAATATATTATCCAAACAATTCATATTACTGTGAATTCAAACAATTCAATTCATATTCATTATTGGGAAAGTTGTATTAATAAAATCTCAAAAAAATAATAATATATGTAGCCAAGGGTATTAAAGAAGAAATAAAAAAGAAAGAAGAGTTTTGTTAATAAAATCCAATATATATATATATATATATTTATGCGTTTAATACTTTAGCCTATCTAATTTAGGCACTATCGAGATGGACTACTATACATGAAGGGTAATTAAACAGGGCGAACTCCAATATGTGAGAAAATCGCGGGTCCTCTCACTTATAATTACTGGGAAGGTCGGGCCAGTTCATGACAGGCTGTCGGGAGCCCATGGGTTCCTTCCGACCCGGGATGTACATGGAAAGACGCAGGTTTCCGGCCAGTCTGTATACCACTAATTCCAGGTAGATAGGAAAACAAAGAAAAAAACATTCCCCCAATCCTGATGCCGACGAGTTTTGAACTCAGATCACTGGTATCATCACTCAACAACTTTACCACTGTACTACAGTGATATCTGCAAATAATTTGAAATGTCCATGATAAAATGTAACATGTTGGGATAGAATGATATTTGGACCACCATTCAGCTCTCATCCAAGTTTGTCATCCATCCGTCCGTCATAACCCACCAGCTTTCCTAGTCTTCCATGAAGTCAACTGTCGGTCAATGGCTAAAGTCAATTGTTGGTTAATGGTCAAAGTAAGCATCAAGTGGTCAAAACCGAGTTCGTCCTGCCGGTCCCCCATTCCATATTGTCTAGCCTACTTCGTAGGTCTATTTCTTCCGACTCGACTCATATAACTCGGTTCATGGACTCGAATCTTCCTCCTCGATCTATTTATGCTCCCAGTCAATATTTCTGTCAGGCTGCCATCCAGTCTACAATTCTTTTTCTATCCATCTTTCCGAGGAGTCTTCCATCCCATTATGCATGTCAACCAGTAAAGCCAGTATGTTTGCAATCCTTCCAGTCAAAGCTCGACAATCGCAGTTAACAAGAAGTCAATGCGTACTGGTCAAAGTCTACCCGCCTGACAAAGTCAAGTCCCACCAATCAAATCCGCTGGTCAATGACTGTTTGGCCCGTCTCCACCGATCAAGTTCCAGAATCCAGCATGAAGGTGCTAGAAGTTTGGCCAAGTTACTTGCATATGGAGTTTATCTCGAAATTATGGCTTAACCCACCAACTCAACTGTATGAATATCTAAACCCTAAGAGGACATACAATGATATGCACAAAAATAGATAGAGAAATACACCAGTAAATCCTTGAAGGGATCAGAAAAATCATTGTAATCCTTAAATCAATAAAATATCTCTCCTTACGGAGATTCGTCCATGGATGTAACCAAAACTCGCCGAACCACGTTAAATTTGTGTCTTTCTTATTTATGTTGGTTCGTGTTATTAACTATATTTTCACATCATCATCATAAAATCAATCGTGTTCTTTGCCTGCTGAAAGTATTTTCGGATTTAAACATTGGTGGAAACTAAGAGGAAACGAGAAAGAGAAGCGTTTTTTCCCATTCGAGAAAAGTTAGCAAAAACTTGGAATTCAGTTCGTGAAAAAGAAATCGGGATGCAGTCGCAGTATTCGTTGTAGTACGAAGTTTGCAAAAACAATATCACTTCCAAGTTCGCTGAAAATTGTATCACTACAGAGATCTTTGAAAATATTACATGGATGGTCGATCCACATCATGTTTAAGTTCAAAGTTCGGAAAAAGATTGCTTCGGCGATCACAAATTTGCGTTCATAATATCTCAAAAATAACTATCTGAAAGTTCGTTGAAATTGGTACCCACTAGAAATTCGTACTAAAACGAGGAGGGAAAGCCTAGGGGGAAAAAACCTCCAGAAAAGCGTCACAAAAGTGTAACAAAATTGTTGCGAAAGTACAAGAGAAAAGGCAATAATCCAGTAAAACATTTGTAGAATTGTTAGAGAATAAATTGTCACTAAAAAGTTCAAAGAGGAAGCATGGCGAAAGCTTTAAAAAAGAAATAAATTACAACAACAGAAAAGTAGGTGGCTAACACCGGTAACAACCAAAATTTTCCCCCTAAAAATAAAATAATAATTTGTTGGTCGGCGACCTAGTTGATAGACGCATTTATGTGTCTAATATGTCTCTATTGTATGTATTGTTAGTGCTCAATTTTTTATTTATTGTGTTATTTCATGTCTGTGTAGGAATTTTTAGAGAAATAAGCCCTTGCGGAGAAATGGGCACAAAAAGCAGTGTTTTACACCCCGGAGAAATGTATCGTAGGCACCCCACAAATGCACCGGAAGCATCCCAGAAATGTCCCGGAGGAACCCATAAAATTACTATTTCCACCCAAAAATTACTATTTCCACCCAATTGCTATTCGCACCCAAGCTCTGGTTAAGGGGCATCCATCTTCTCTTTACATTCAAAAACAGCTTTTTGGCGGGAAAAATATATTCAAAACTGGCAGATTTGTGATCGAGAAAATGAAGGTGTTTTAGTGCGATTCAATCGTTGAAATTTGGTGGGAAGTTGTGTTATGGGATAGGGAACACATTGTGGGCATCGGATTCGATCGGAATTCCTGGTTTGAGTCACGAGCTCAAAACAGAGCAACGTGTCCTGTAACACGAGTTTGATTGTGTGTTTGCCATGCATGGAGTGTCTTGGAGGAGTTCGATGACTTCGGAGGCGTGGGGAAGGTTAACTAGAGCGTGCAGGATCAAAGTTTACGTGTGTAGAAGCCAAAAATGGAAATTATTGTTAAATATGGGCAGCGAGCAATGACGGGATTAATGGGAGATTATACGGTGTTATGATCGGATATTTTTGTTCTAAAACACTATAAATACAAGTCTAAAGAGTTTAGAAGAGTTGTAGAGTCTTTGGGAGAGTTTAGGAGCCGAGAAGAATCGAAAGAAAGTCACGCAGGAGAAAAGCTTGCTGCTGGTGCAAGGAAGAACACGAAGAACATAATACCCTCAGGGACAGTCATTGATTAGTGTCGCTTAATTGCGACAATACTCAATTCCTTTCCCCGACTTCGGAACAACAACACCTATGTTGTATCGTTCTTTTTGAACGCTCTATATGTGTCGCAAACACTGTTGTAAACCGTTTTTCTCCATTTTCTCTTGATTGTAAACAACTTTTGAGTATCGATGAATCGATTTGAGAGGTTTTTCATCATGAGTAGCTAAACCCAATCCCAGGGGTGACGGAGGAAGCCATTCTTCCAAAAGTTATGTGGTAAAATTTATTTAAATTTATTTATGCAACTCTTTTATGATTAATTGCACCGAATAAAAATGGAGTAAATGATTTTTATTAATCAATTGTGTTTTCTCTTGATGGAGTATGCTTAGTAAATTGCTTTTGATACTTCATGCTCGTGATTAACAGTGGATGTTTTCAAAATCTAATTTAGGCAATGATCATAATCACAATTTCCTTTGATTGGAGTTATATTGTCTAGAATTGCATGATAAGAATTGTTATTGAATCACATAAATTTTTGTGAATGGTGGAATCCTGATCCCCGGTAAAAATTCTCTCCCATATTTTGTTAATATTGTGCATACAAAATTATTTATTTATTTTTATTAAGTCTAAAAAAAAAATTATCCTTCACAAATCCGAGAGTTTGAACCTTCACTACTACAACCACGAAAAATCTCTAATCACTAGTCCGACGGCCTGTTAAAGCCGGCGTCCTAAGTCGCTTCACCCTAGACGAGTCGTCCTAACCGAGCCAAGCTGCTACGATCTGCGAAGCCAATCCAGAAAAGCCAAGCCGCGAAGCCATTCCTTTATAGTCGAGTCGTTAAGCCGATGGATTTTTCCTCCCCACTGAGTTCTACCCCGAGCAAAGACATCTGAGTGGAGCTAAGTTGAGTTGCCAGTAAGACCAGTCTTTAAGACATGATTCTTCATCCACAACTGCAGATGCCTTCGGATTTTTCCGCCGCACTGCTCGGGCTTGGGCTTCACTTTTATTTCCTTGATATCTCATTCGTTTAACATCTAAGTTGAGTGTTTTTTGGTTCGTTATGATCGTCTTTCAATTATCTACAACATGGAGGTAAAAAATTCCGTGTTTGAAAAAAAAAAAAATTCATTTGGAGCGGCGACATCAGAAACAGCTATCGACCACCATCAAGTGAAAACTCCATATCATCTTCAAAGTTCCTGGAAGTTGTTCCGATCCAAAACATGCTCGGGTTTAATGTTTGTAAAAACAACATGTTCAAGTTTAAAGTTTGCGAGTCCTGTTGTGTGTATTTTGTATCCACAACATGCTCGTGTTCAAAGTTCATAAACACTATTGTGTCGATTTTCTAACCGCAAAATGCTCGTGCTCAAAGTTCGTAAAAGTTGTTATGTGGATATTCTATCTGCAACATGCTCAAGTTCGAAGTTTGTGAAATCTATTGTGTCGACTTTCTTTTCACAACATGATCAAGTTCAAAGCTCGTTTAAGCTTTTATATTTAAGTTCCTAGCAACTATTCGATTTCATAATTCGTTGACATTGATGCCTACAAATATCGATGGCAACATATTCGAGTTCAAAATTCGTAAATTTTGTTCTGTTGACAATATGCGAAAACACGTTAGAGAATCAAAGTTCGTTTAAACTTTTATATCTATGTTGAGGAAATTGTTATGTCTACTATTGTCCGCAACTTGGTTGCATCCAAAGTTTGTGGAAACCGTTGTGTTGAATTTTTGTCCGTAACATGATTGAGATCATAGTTCTTTGAAATTGTTTCCTAGAGAGTTAGTTGGCAGCAAGATTGAGCTCGAGGTTTGTTGATACATGAAAAATAATATTCCTTAATGGTTTGGGATTCCCCCAAAAGAGGAGGAAATCCTAGAATGAGGCGTGGGGACTTGGGGACTAGGCCCAAGTCCAATAAGAAAATACCCATAAAGAAAGAAGGACAAGGAAGGGATTAATGAATAAAGAGGAGGTTATGTCAAGGAATGGCATTAGAGGTAATTAAGGAAGTTTAATACATGTGTCATGATGTCATAAAAGGAGAGACTTTTGAGAAAGTCTATATAAAGAAGGAAAAGGTACAATGGAAAGGAAACTATCTCTCTTACTATTCTCGGTAAAGTGAGGTCATTTGGTGTAGCTAGGGCGGGTGGAACCTGAGCCGAAATACCCTTCAACATTTGACGACCACACCCGGAGGCTCGTGCCTAGCTCATCATGACACACTTAGGAGGCGCTAACTCTGGTGCAGTGGAAAACCAAGCGACCGACCGAACCATCAACTTGGAGAAAGTAACAATAAAAGATGAGGACAACGAGGAAGAAACATCGATCCAAGGTGTTATCGAATGATCGGCGGGACATGGGTCCCAAAACAGAGATATAATTGCAACACAAGGGAAGAACATACGAGTTACCCAACTGCCAAAAACCATGTCACCAACTCTGCGAAATATGCAAAAGGAACTAGACGAGCACTCACGCAGAAGGCAAGAGATTGAAGACTGGATAGCACAAGAAGTAATAGCAGGACAAAAAACTCCCGAAGAAATAACGAAAAGCGAGGAGCACAAAAACGACAAGACAACGACGATGTCAGGGGAAGAAATGGCGAAGTATTTGGAGAAGAATGTTCATGTGGTAAAACAAGACAATCACTGTCGCGTAAGAAGTCCATATATACCCGACGAACATCCGAGAATACAAGTACCCCGAGGACTACACTTCCACTAAATTCAAGACATATGACGGACAGGGGAACGCACGAGAGCATCTTAGCCGATTCCTATCAGCAATAAATGATAGAGCCTCCGACGGAACGTTGTGCCTAAAAGAATTCCCCAAATCTCACAGGCACGGCATTCACCTAGTATGACAACCTAAAGGAAGAAAGTGTGGATTCCTGGCCAACTATGTCCACACTCTTTCTTCGGAAATTTTATTCAGCCAAAAGGAAAATCACGACAACAGACTTGAGCAAGACCGGACAACGGATGAGGGAAGAAATATGAAAGTATATCTTACGGTTCCGGCGCTTGGCACTAGACTGTCATGAAGACATCAATGAGGAAACACTCGTTGATATTTGTTTACGAGGAATGATCCCAGCTTTCAATGGGACTTTGATCAATTTCATATTCTATACCTTTGTTGATCTAGAAGAAGCGTCTGAAAGGATTGCCGACTGCATAGAAGAAATACGCATAAATCCTGCTTAGCGCCACACAGTCAGCACCATATCTGAGGCACCGCGCAACGTAAGACCCAACACTAATAGAGAACGGAGGGAGCAATTCCAAACCATCGGTAGGAACCAGGGAAGAAACAGAGGGACTAGGATTGACTCAAACCCACCACCCCCTCTTCCTTGCAGCAAGGAGCGCGCAGTTGAATTACTGAATCAATGGGTCATTGAAAAGGGAATCCAACTGCACCCGACGATAGTATATGTTAACAAAATGGATAAGAACTCCGCCAGGTACTACCACTATCATCGAAGGTTAGGGCCCCTAACATAAGAATGTTTTTCTACATAAGGAGTATATTTGAACGCAAGCGCGCTTCTGGGAACTCAGAGAAATTAAGAAATGATTGAGCACAACCCTTTCCCTCGGGGAAATTAAGAGGAGATGATGAATATGAATGACAATACCACATTGTAAACAACCCCTTTTTATGGTAAGAACAATTTTTCCTTTCGAAATTCGTGGAAAATATGATGCGAAAAGGTCTCAGGAAAGCCAAAAGCGCCTGAGTGACTGAGAAATTTACAAAAGGTCTCAGGATAGCTAAAGGCGCCTGATTGACTGACGAATCTACAAAAGGTCTCAGATAGTCAAAGGCGCCTGATTGACTGACAAATATACAAAAGGTCTCAAGAAAGCCAAAGGCGCCTGATTGACTGACAAATTTACAGAAGGTCTCAGGAAAGCCAAAGGCGCCTGATTGACTGAAAAATTTACAAAAGGTCTCAGGATAGCCAAAGGCGCTTGATTTATTGACAAATCTACAAAAGGTCTCAGGATAGCCAAAGGCGCCTAATTGACTGAAAAATATACAAAAGGTCTCAGGAAAGACAAAGGCGCCTGATCGACTGACAAATCCACTAAAGGTCTCAGGAAGGCCAAAGGCGCCTGATTGACTGAAAAATTTACAAAAGGTCTCGGGAAGGCCAAAGGCGCCTGATTGACTGACAAATTTACAAAAGGTCTGAGGAAATCCAAAGGCGCCTGATTGACTGACAAATCTACAAAAGGTCTCAGGATAACCTAAGGCGCCTAATTGACTGACGAATTTACAAAAGGTCTCAGGATAGCCAAAGGCGCCTGATTGACTGACAAATCTACAAAAAGTCTCAGGATAGCCGAAAGCACCTGATTGACTGGAAAATCTACAAAAAGTCTTAGGAAATCCAAAGGCGCCTGATCGACTGAAAAATCCATAAAAGGTCACGGTAATGCCAAAGGCACCTGGTCGATTGACGAATAGGCGCGTTCAATCAACGAACATCCATCCCACCACATACTTCTCACAAAAATATGGGGGAAGTAGGCGCGTTCAATCAACGCCAGCCCATCCCACCGCATACTTCTCACAAAAATAGGGGGAAGTAGGTGCGTTCCACCAACGCCTGTTCATCCCACCACATACTTCTCACAAAAAGAGGGGGGAAGTAGGTGAGTTCAATCAACTCCCACCCAACCCACCACATACTTCTCACAAAAATAGGGGGGAAGTAGGCGCGTTCCACCAACGCCTGCCCATCCCACCGCACCCTTCTCATAAAAAAAAGAGAAGGGGGGAGTAGGTGCGTTCAATCAATACCGCTGGAAAAAAAAGGAAATAGGAATGGGAGCGTTCCACCAATGTTTGCCCATCCCACCGCATACTTCTCACAATAAGAGGGGTAAGTAGGTGCGTTCAATCAACGCCCACCCAACCCCACGTATCTATGGAGAAAAAAAGAAGAGAATTATGAATAGACGATGCTTCATGAAGCAAAGAATGACGAAAAACACCAAAATGAAACTAATAATTAATCAAGCACCATACTAATATAACACAATAAATAAATAACAAATAAAAAAAACAAAAAATACATCATCCAGAAGACAAAGGTCCAACATAACCAAAGGAAGACAAACGTAAAGACAACACAAAGAGGAACCGCTTTAAACAGGATAAATCTTAGCCAACTCATGTCGCTTTTCCTCAAGCTCCGCGAGAACCGTTTCCTCCGCAGTTTCGGCTTATATCACCTCGTCGTTGGTTACCCCAACATCGGCAAACAATAAATTCAGCACCTCTTTCTTACTAGCAGTCTCCTCAGAACGCTTCCCCAGCTCCTCCTCTAGCTTATAAATTTGACTCGTTATCCGGCCACGAGGGTCATTACGACTCTTCACCTTTGCCAACAATTCTTCTAACAACGTTATAGGAAACTGAACGTTGATCCCGGACTGCACGGTAGTCTTCCAGCTATGCATTTTCGCAGCATCAACATGATCATCCTCTAACGCGTGAGTCGATCGACGACTTCCAAGAGATTCCTGGTCATGTAACACAGAATGCGAACGTCCAGAAGACCCTCCTTCGCCATCTGACCACAACCATGCTCCACAATATCTTTATAAACAACGGCAAAAATAGTTGGAACCCAAAAGTCGTGAACAAGGGTGTGAGTGGCAGGATCTATTTCATCCTCGGCATCACTCACCAATTAAGGAAAACGAAGATGCACATCTTCGTAGTTTTTTGGCACAACGGAGATAATTGGTATGTCAGCAACAGGAACATCAGTTTGCTTCTCCGAAGGAGCATAGGAGCTTCTACCATCTATCCGAGCAAGTTTGGAGGACCCGTTGCCACTTGAAAAAGCGGGGGTCTAACAACCACACCCAATTATTTCGATTAGCAATCTGTATGGACAAACTCGAATATACTTTTATGAGAATCAACTAGACAATTAGACTCAATCAATATAAAAGTATATCAAAGAGTTTTATATCTCTATCTCTTGATTTAAATCTTACTCAAGCAATCTGCGAGCCTCGATTAAATACAAGAGAGATAAAATTGGATGGTACCAAAGATCAATATCCAAGGATCAGTCAATTTCCAATCAACAACCAAAGGTTGGATTTCACTATTGATCGATACTACACATAACCTGTGATATTTAAATTATATAAAAAAATATAATGCAGAATAGAAATAACACAGACACCAGAAGTTTTATTAACGAGGAAACCGCAAATGAAGAAAAACCCCGGGACTAATCCATATTGAACACCACATTGTATTAAGCCGCTACAGACACTAGCCTACTACAAACTAACTTCGGTCTGGACTGTAGTTAAACCCTAATCAATCTCACACTGATTCAAGGTACAGTTGCGCTCCTTACATCTCTGATCCCAGCAGGATACTACGCACTTGATTCCCTTAGTTGATCTCACCCACAACTAAGAGTTGCTACGACCCAAAGTCGAATACTTTAATAAACAAATATGTATCACACAGCAAAATTTACAAGGATATATAAATATGTCTCCCACAGATAAACCTAAAAGTTTTGTTCTGTCTTTTGATAAAAATCAAGGTGAACAAGAACCAATTGATAAACCGGACTTATATTCCCGAAGAACAGCCTAGTATTATCAATCACCTCACAATGATCTAAATCGTAGGGTAACGAAACTAGATATTGCGGAATCACAAACGATGAGACAAAGATGTTTGTGATTTCTTTTTATCTTGCCCTATCGGCGATATAATCTCAAGTCAATTATTCAATTGAACTCGTATGATAGAAAATGGAAAGATCAGATCACTCAACTACAAGAGAAGTAGTTTCGTCTGGCTTCACAATCCCAATGAAGTCTTTAATTCGTTAATTGATAGGGTCTCGAGAAGAAACCTACGATTAAAGGAGAATCGACTCTAGCAAACCAACTAGTATCACACAGGAGGTGTGGGGATTAGTTTTGCACAGTTTCTAGACGTCTCCTTATATAGTTTTCAAATAAGGGTTTGCAATCTAAATTACCTTGGTAACAAAGCATTCAATAATCACCGTTAGATGAAAAACCTGATTTATCCAACCTAATATCTTTCAACCGTTAGATCAAAACTTAGCTTGTCACACACAAATGAAAAGTATTCATTTAGGTTTGAGTAACCGTACCTAAACGTGTACATTGGTTGGTTCACAAACGGTTGACCAATGGTTATCCATATGAGTGCTTTCATATTAACTATATTCATCTTTCTCATAACTAGTTCAAATGACTCATAAGAACTAGTTCAAGTATTGTGCAATTGCTTAGCTCTTTATACATAGACACAATTGAAACAAAATCGGTTTCATTTGAAACAATTCATGAACAGTATAGCCACGGTTTGCAAGGATTGCATTCCTTATAATTTATTGTTCTAAGTCCATGAACTACTGATTTGAGAAATAACCAGCTTGGGTACACGTACGGGTATGCGTACCTTAGCTACCAGATTTTTAGTTGGTTTTAGTTTCCAAACTCAGCAGAATTTTTCGGGTGAAAAGTTCCGCCAGTACGCGTACCTAAGGTGACTGGTTTTGAGTTCGTAAACTCCAAACTTAGCAGAAATTCACGGACGTGAACTTCCGCCAGTACGCGTACCCAACCTGTCTCCGTCACCAATACTGCATGCACACATATGCACGCACTTGGTTTCCGGCACATGGATTTATACAGTAATGTACAAATACACTATATGCTTACATCCATAGGTGGTTACATATTCTCAACTCTACATTTCAATCATTGAAACATTCTTCTATAATGTTATAATAGTCGTTAGACATAAAGAATCGACTATCGTCATCAAAGCTATTTTCAAGATTGAAACGTCATCATGACTTTCGTCACGGGTAAAGATGAAAATGGTTAAAGAAAAATCTTACCAACATGTATTTCGAGAAAAAGATAGGCGAGTAAACTCGGCTCGAAATAGCAAATGTGTATGTACGAAAACTATCATACTTATACGACTTTTGTCTCAAGAGTAGGAGATAGAGTAGATAGACTTTTGAGCGACAAGATGAGTTCAAGTCTCAACATACCTTTTAGTCGGATGAAGTTCCACTGGTTCCTTGAGTAGTTCTTCGTCTTTGCAAGATAATCGCCATGGAGTCTGGAGATCAACTATTACTAACTATCCTAGACCGAGACTTAGTCATAAGTATATTAAAAATCAAGACATATAGTTTTGATCACTAATATTGACAAACATGTTTGAGATAGCAACGCATGCGAGTTCGACCGAGCAATGCTCTAACAATCTCCCCCTTTGTCAACTTTTGTGACAAAACTATCAATACATATGGATTACAAAATAAATAAAACTTTGTATATTCTCGTCCACATGCTTGATCTCCTTGGTGCTTCAACATTACTTGAAAACTTCGTATTTTCCAAGTACTCCCATGATTCCATAGATGTTCAATTCAACATCATAGTTGTTGAAGTTTCGTAGCCATAACAATGAGAAAACAAAAGCTCAGGATCATTGTTATACAGTGTCATAGTATTATTACTCAACATCAAAGTTCTTATATCACAACTTCGACAACAATACTATGGTGATATGTATCACTCCCCCTAAGTAAATAATCTCGTCTCAACATGAAAACCACTTCCTCTTACATAATGACCCGTAAAGCACGTAAATCATATGTATAGTGTGAACTACATATTAATTCTCCATCTTTTTGTCAATAAAATTGGTAAAGGTACGAAAACGGGATCCTAATGAAATTTCCACGAAGACGCTTTAAGACCAAAGAAAGTGCATATCAACTTGTTTAGATGTAATTATAACGCCGAGGCTAAATGCATTCATCAAGGAGTTTATAAAGATACAAGATAACCCCTAAATAATTGCATAGCCTCACTCCCTACAAAGATATGGAAATTAAGCGCAAGTTCAAAAGGTTTCTCCCTTATTTGATGTCATTCCCAAGAGAATAACAAGAGCGACCTTACTTTTGCAAGAAAAGAAGGATTTTATTGGACACCAAAAACCATAAAGAAATGATTTTCTATATCCAAAATTATCAATTAAACTAACACAAGAGAGTATCATGACTAATTTAATCGGAATACACAATCAAATTAAACACAAAAGTGATCAATTTAATTGAATATGCTCGACATAAGAGAACTTACGGAGCTACGACTATGTTAACCATAAAATAATGATTAACACAATCGTCTTATGCTCAACACAAGAAAGACTTATGGAGCATTGCAGTATACACATAAAATATGGACCAGGTAATGATCAATACTGCGGCATATACAAAGATCCATTCTATCTTCATAACTATTTGCATAACGACTTATAATAGACATAATCTTTGTCAACAAAAGATTTTAACCTATATTCCATCAAAAAGTGACATAATAGGCTTAACTTTTGTTTGTCAAAAGTTCATCGATCTTGTATCAATACTTGCATATCGACATATAAAAGAGATAACTTTTGACATCATATGGGGAAATAATAGTTCAAGGACGCAAACACACATATCCCATAACATATTGCAATATATAAAACCATAAAGATTAATACTGCAAAAATCATCTTCCAAAATTTTTTTAGAATATAAACAAATAAACTTAAAAACATGAAGATGAAATCGTTGGACATAGCTATGTGTACTCACAATAATGGATTTTCCAAACTCTAGTTATTCTTCCAAAAACATAAAAGATAAATTATCATAAGAGGATTTACTAGATAAAAGAACAATTTAACACCAATATAAAGAGGCACGAGAAACTACTCATCATCTTCATCTTCGGAGACCATGAAGGTGGAACGAATTTTGTTCATGTCTTCTTTAATCTCGGGATACTTGGCAGCAATCACAAGTAATTTTTATTGGACACAATTTACTTTGGTATTCACCTTACAAACACCTTTGTAAATTTGGCGAAGAAGCTTCAAAGAAGAATCACTCGAGCCATCAATTGTGTCACATCTATTTCTTTTGCAATCATATTCCCTCATTCGACTAAAAGTACATGGCCGAACAAGATTGGGAGTTCCGATGGAATTCCCAACGGGCTCAACGGAGAAGTTGCGACAAATAAGCTCAATAAAGCAGGGGTAGCCTAACTTCTTGTCGACAGAAGTCATATGCAACATTTGATAAATAATGAATCCACAAATGTCGATATCATTGGTTTCCATCTCAAGGTAATAGACCAATTCCGCAAACTCACGGCTCCAACAACAATTTTCAATTGTATAAGGACAAATGTTAAAAATACCCAATTTTCCAAAAGACTTTAAAGGAAAGTCTAGTTCACTAGTAGGGAATTTTCCTCTTTTCCACACAACACTTTTACCACAAATACCTTTTGGAATAGTTTCATAAGAAGTTCTTTCATCGATTGGTCTAGGAAGGCAAAAATTACCTAATGGGATTTTTGTAATTTTCGAAATCAATTATCTATTAACTAGAATCCTTATTTTATTGACCATGGTCTTGAATTCCATGTCTTCACGAACAACATCATACATGTTGGCATAGAAAATTCTAGTAAGAGTATCAAAACCTTCACCAAGACCATCAAAGATATTTCCAAGCTTGAATTTTTCAAAACAAGTTAAATCCTCTTTATACCCACTTGTATTATCCAATTTCTTTTCTAGAATAAACCCAGTAGAAGAAATCTTTTCAAATACATTGCTACAGGATTCATCCACAAATCTAATCCTAATAGAATTTTGTTCAATAGGAAGAGGATGAAGAACCTAGGATATTTGAAAAACCTTTTGAACCCTTAACACTCTTCATGATTCTAGAAGAAAATAAGGGAGTGGTAAGAAATTACTTACTTGACTTTTATCTTGAGAAATCCCTTCACAATTGTTCTTCAATCAAGCTTTAATTGAGAGAATACATGAACCCTAGAATAGTTCACGTACACGGACTGTTTGGGGAGGAAGAAGAGTACAAGTACTCTAAACTTCTTTTATACTCACATATGGGCTTGGACCCATACACAAACCATGAACCACTAAAGGTAAGTAAGTTTTTGAAGGTACATACATTATTAAGGAAAGTACCTACTGAAAAGCTCTTATCACAAAACATAAAAAAATGGTTAAAACAAAATCAACCCGTTACTTGCTCCATTTCAAGTTATGTACAAATGGGGTGGAGCCAAACCTCAAATCAGGTGCTGGAAACTGCAGAGAATTTCTCATGCACATTTTTCGGTTGACAGTTGTAGCCATAGTCAGGAGTATAATCATAATGACAATACTTAGAATCATTTGGGATCCTTTTCTTATTACAAGAAATTGACCTTTTCTGATAAATGGTTCATTTGCCAATCACATATGAACTCTTATTGACTTCACATGAATTGGTGTTGGGAACAGTTTGTGCATAATCAAAAGATTTGACAGGCACAAGACTTTTATCAGAGCAATTCAAATTCTCTAGGGAATTAAGATTTTCTAAGAATTTCAAAACATTTTCAAATGCCCTAAACAGATCCTTGTCAATTGATCCTTTATGGTAGTATTCCTCAAAAAGATTAAGAGTAATTCTTGTGAGAGTCCATACCTTTGAGCGTTGACCATGTTTTCTTTGATAATTCTTTTTATTTTTTTTCTTAGATTGTTTTCTCACATCTAGATTTTCCGACATACTAGATGGAATTACTATGAGGAACCGTAGGTCTAATGAATAATCTTTAAACAATCTTTAAGGAGCTCTGGTGTGCGTTACAGATGCCATGATCAAGTCTCCCAAAAATATTTCCCATAGGGATAGACTTTTGAGGATCGAACAAACATAAACTTATAAGGTTTAAGGTGTTTGCCTGCTCTGATACCAATTGAAAAAGCGGGGGTCTAACAACCACACCCAATTATTTCGATTAGCAATCTGTATGGAAAAACTCCAATATACTTTTATGAGAATCAACTAGACAGTTAGACTCAATCAATAGAAAAGTATATCAAAGAGCTTTATATCTCTATCTCTTGATTTAAATATTACTCAAGCAATCTGTGAGTCTCGATTAAATACAAGAGAGATAAACTTGGATGGTACCAAAGACCAATATCCAAGGATCAATCAATTTTCAATCAACAACCAAAGGTTGGATTTCACTGTTGATCGATACAACACACAACCTGTGATATTTCAATTATTTAACAAAATATAATTCAGAATAGAAATAACACAGACAACATAAGTTTTGTTAACGAGGAAACCGCAAATGCAGAAAAACCCCGGGACCTAGTCCACATTGAACACCACATTTTATTAAGCCGCTACAGACACTAGCCTACTACAAACTAACTTCGGTCTGGACTGTAGTTTAACCCTAATTAATCTCACACTAATTCAAGGTACAGTTGCGCTCCTTAGGTCTCTGATCCCAGTAGGATACTACGCACTTGATTCCCTTAGCTAATCTCACCTACAACCAAGAGTTGTTACGACCCAAAGTCGAAGAATTTAATAAACAATTCTGTATCACACAGAAAAGTCTACAAGGATAGATAAATCTGTCTCCCACAGATGAACCTAAAAGTTTTGTTCTGTCTTTTGATAAAAATCAAGGTGAACAAGAACCAATTGATAAAACTGATTTATATTCCCGAAGAACAACCTAGTATTATCAATCACCTCACAATAATCTAAATCGTATGGTAGCGAAACTAGATATTGTGGAATCACAAACGATGAGACGAAGATGTTTGTGATTTCTTTTTATCTTGACCTATCGGAGATATAATCTCAAGTCAATTATTCAATTGAACTCGTACGATAGAAAATGGAAAGATCATATCACTCAACTACAAGAGAATTAGTTTCGTCTGGCTTCACAATCCCAGTGAAGTCTTTAAGTCGTTAATCGACAGGGTCTCGAGAAGAAACCTACGACTAAAGGAGAATCCACTCTAGCAAACCAACTAGTATCACACTGGAGTTGTGGGGATTAGCTTTGCACAGTTGCTAGACGTCTCCTTATAAAGTTTTCAAATCAAGGTTTGCAATCTAAGTTACCTTAGTAACAAAGCATTCAATAATCACCGTTAGATGTAAAACCTGATTTATCCAAGCTACTATCTTTCACCCGTTAGATCAAAACTTAGCTTGTCACACAAAAATTAAATGTATTCATTTAGGTTTGAGTAACCGTACCTAAACGTGTACATTTGTTGGTTCACAAATGGTTGACCAATGGCTATCCATATGAGTGCTTTCATATTAACCGTATTCATCTTTCTCATAACTAGTTCAAATGACTCATAAGAACTAGTTCAAGAGTTGTTCAATTGCTTAGGTCTTTATACATAGACACAATTGAAACAAAATCGATTTGATTCATTTGAATCAATTCATGAACAATATAGCCACGGTTTCCAAATATTTCATTCGTTATAATTTATTGTTTTAAGTCCATGAACTACCGATTTGAGAAATAACCAGCTTGGGTACGCATACGGGTATGCGTACCTTAGCTACCGGATTTTGAGTTGGTTTTAGTTTCCAGACTCAGCAGAATTTTTCGGGTGAAAAGTTCCTCCAGTACGCGTACCTAAGGTGACTGGTTTTGAGTTCGTTAACTCCAAACTCAGCATAAATTCACGGACGTGAACTTCCGCCAGTACGCGTACGGGTACATGTACCCAACCTGTCTCCTTCACCAATACCACATGCACACATATGCACGCATTTGGTTTCTGACACATGGATTTATACACTAATGTGCGAACACACTATATGTTTACATCCATAGGTGGTTCCATATTCTCAACTCTACATTTCAATTATTGAAACATTCTTCTATAATGTTATAATAGTCGTTAGACATAAAGAATCGACTATTGTCATCAAAGTTATTTTCAAGATTGAAACGTCATCATGACTTTCGTCACGGGTAAAGAGGAAAATAGTTAAAGTAAAATCTTACCAACACGTATTTCGATAAAAAGATAGGAGAGTAAAATCGGCTCGAAATAACAAATGTGTATGTATGAAAACTATCATACTTATACGACTTTTGTATCAAGAGTACGATATAGAGTAGATAGACTTTTGAGTGAAAAGATGAGTTCAAGTCTCCACATACCTTTTATTCGGATGAAGTTCCACTGGTTCCTTGAGTAGTTATTCGTCTTTGCAAGATAATAACCATGGAGTCTGGAGCTCAACTATTCCTAACTATCCTAGACCGAGACTTAGTCATAAGTATACTAGAAATCAATACATATAGTTTTGATCACTAATATTTTCAAATATTCTTGAGATTGCAACGCATGCGAGTTCGACCGAGCAATGCTCTAATATGGAAACTACGCGCCGCCTGACGTCCATATCAGGCTTAACAGTTTCCTTACGCTTCTTACCCATATGCTAATGCCAACGATGAAGCTTTAGCGCAAAAAAAAAAACAAGAGAAAAAAATGGCAGAAGGAGAGCAAGGACTAACCTCAGGAATCGGCGAATCGGGCGGGATATTAGTAGGCTTAGGACGAGACGTATAAGATCTTGAAGACGACTCAGAATCACTAGTGGAGCTTGAAAAACGAGAGATGAGCACTATTGTAAAAAACGACTTAGATTTAATACAAAGACAAGTATTAAATAGGAGGTTACCTGGAAGATCATTAACGGTTAGTGCCACGTGGGATGAGGACCCACCAAAAACTGATCGGCTGGACCCATATGGGCTCATTGATTGCAGAACGGCACTATGAGACACCAGAGGTTCTCCCCTAACACGAACAGTCTCATCCCGAAGAGGATGAACCGACGATACGTGAAGGCGTGAAGATACCCAAACAGTCCCCTTAGGAAGTATGACCCCGAAGTCCCTCAACTGGTCTACAAACGAGGGAGTTGGACTACTACTCACACTCCCAGGAGGCTGTGACGCGCTTATCTGATGACCCCGCCGAGGCTGTAAGGATGAGATGTTAGTAGAAGAAAAAGGGCACAGAGAAGATAGCATAGATGCCTCTCGCTTAGCCTTCTTTGCAAGGCTCTTCTCATTCCAATCGCTCTCATGCATATTCAGATACTCTTCCATTACATAAGAAGGGGCCTTCCACCCCACGCGTTTAGGATGGGGAGCTTCCTGAGAAAGTAATTCCCGCCACTCATTTATTACAGAGTAAGGGGTCGATGACAAATAAAAGTTGAATGTAAAGCAAAGGAAATAACAAGTACCTGTGATGCCAAAGGATTAGCAGACGACTTTACTTCTATCTGCAGAGGCTTACGATCGAAAAACGATTTTGGCTCTTTATTTGGACTTGTGGGCTCATGAATCTCAGGAGGAGCCCAAGAAGTCACCAAGGGTTCCAAAGGGCAATCTTTATTAGCTGGTACGAGACGGTGCGCAGCGGCAACAACATCATCAAGTTTGATCCGGCCGGATGCATGAAGCGCTCGAAGGTATTAAGCAGATAGGTCACGAGGAGGAGACGCTTCACGAAAAAGAAAATTCAAAGCCCTACGACGTAATAAATCATGGTATTCATGAGCTCTTTCAGTAACTGCCAAAGGACGCGCGGAGACAGGCTTCTTGAACGAAAAATTGATCCCTCGATCAGACAGGCGTGTTGGCCCCTTGAAGAGGAAACGATCGAAATTGGCGATGATATCCCCAATATCATATATTTATTGAGGAGGGAACCTACTAGGGACCCCCTGATCAAACCCAACTTGTCGAGATGCACGATCAGGGTTGTCAGACATGGCGATAAACTTTCCATCATGGAAACCAGGAAGATAACCCGGCAACACGGCCATTTCCGAATCAAAATCCGCCTCCGCCAAAAGATTTTTCGAGTCTAAATCTGTGTCAAAAGGCGCATTGAAGTCATAATGAGCTGGACCCGATCGACCATCTTCAACACGCTTTCCGGAAGCTACATCATCGTTCTCTTTGGGAGCTGCTTCAAAAAAAATTTCAGAAATTGCTTCAGTAGCCTTTGAAGGATATTACTCATGATAGGTCTCGTCCTCATCAGAGTCGGGGATTACGACATCGTCATGAATAGTTTGAGAATCCAACCAACCATATGCCTAATCTACCTGGGGACAACCGACATCATGCTAGGGGAACACTCACCTGGACGCCTCTTGAACGAGACATGCTCCAAGGACAGGACGGCCCATTTCTCCTAGTAAAATCTAACTTTGTCTCATAAGTTTTATCTTTATTTGTCACCATCTAATGCCTACCCCACAATAGTGCAACCATTGCGTGATAGGCAGGGGACTTAATGTTGATGGTGGATTTTAGTTCAGGGCTAAAATTATAAAACCAAATTTAATATGTTGACATCCTGCAAAGGATTAAGCCATTTGATAACCGATGAGCGCAGAAAACCTCTCGCTTTATTTATTTGAAGCAATTCAATAAATATAAGAAATTCACCCAGAATGATCATGTAGCAACAATCCCAAATATTCTGTGAATTTATAGTATTATGAATTAATGCATGATGAGCCTAGTATTTCATGTGATGTTCTCAGCAGAACTCTTATTATTGGTGCGGCATGATGACTGAGTGTTACTCTCAGCAGAGTAACATGAATCTCCAAGTGTCAATAGTGAGGTGTGCACGAAATACCCTACAGGATACACCATTCTATAACAAAGAGAATCTCTTATCGGCGTGCTTATATTATCCCGATCGAGCATATTTAATTCCCTAAGGGAAATATGGACTGTTAGTATCAGTCTCGGAAAATGATCACGACCACGCAAGTTGACTGCATGATTTAACCAGACTAGACGAACCCTAGCATGAGCAGGCGATCTCCGTGACGACCACCGGCGGGCCCACTTATGCCCCAGTCGGTCGAACATCACACCTTGCTTCCCAGCGTACCAAACGCCAGCCTTAAAATAGGGTGACAACACTGATTTGGAAGAAGCTCGGATGGGCAAGACTGTTCAAGGCAGTCTTAAAATGATCGCGACCGTTAAAATTCACCATCCTGATTTGACGGCTTAGATCGCACCATGGCGGAACCACTTTATCCTTCGATTTCCTCACGGCTTGGTCATGGAGCCATGAACGTTTGCCTGAAACACGATGGGCGTGATGCTTTACAAGGGTCACGAAAATTCCACTAATGTCTTAAATTGATCATAACCATCCAACTTAGCCAGCATATTTGGATGGCTTAGATCGTACCTAGGACAATCATGGAGATGCACATATGTACGCCGTCAGCCGAATGTGGGCCCTGCACGATCGGTCTCTCCAAAGGAGAAGCATAGCTCGCCAAACTGTTTGGATAAAGTCACGTATACATGATTGTTTCAAAACCCTCATTAGGGTTTGCGGCGATACATATCTGTCGTAGTTCGATCGCGTCCATCCATCTTTGCCAGCCTAAACGAAGGGTGTAGATATAGACTCAAGTGGTCCCAAGGATGTCGACATGATCACCATGGGCCCACATGTGCGTGTTACCGGCCGGCCTAGGCGAACCATGGTCGAGCGCCTCGAAACGCACGCCCGAAGGCGGCGTGTTGCGCGGCTTCCAAATCCTTTGCGGCAATGGATTTCTATCGCAAATTGATCACGGCCGCTCATCTATGCCAGACAATTTGAGTATCCTTGGTCAAGCCTTCATGGTACTGAGAGGTATAGGCGTGCATAACAACGGACCACCTCCATGCATGACTGATCGGTCCCACCAAAATTAACGCCCATGCTTGAATTCGATCAAGCCAAAGAGGGATGCTTGCGCACCTCTTAAAAACCCTAAAATTTTATCAACGGTCGTAGATATATGTCGTAAACCATTTTATCTTGGTCGGACATCCTACGTTAAAAGATAGATGACCAATGAAGCACCTCGGTGATCATCGTCCGCCACTCTTCCGCAGAGAGTGATCGACCAGGGATGACTCACCCATGCGGCCTCCAAACGATCACTCGAAGATAGTTGGACGTGATGTTATTTTAAGACGCTTAATCCGTCACTTGTTCGGTTAAGCTTTAAAATAGCGATGCTTCATACGTATTGATTGTTCTCGACGCATTACATGCATCGAGTATACACGACATTTCATGAATATCAATTTCTTAAGTAACTTAGTTATTTAACTTAGCACCGTATGCTATTTCCTGCATTGGGTCCTACGATACGCTCATTCGAGACGTCAAGCATGTCACAAACTTGGGGATGCTTACTGGGGTATTTGTCTGGAGGTTTACAGCATGCAGCGTGCAACGTGCCATTACAAGACGTGTCAGGAAAAGGTGGACGGTTAACAGTGATGATGGAAGTGGGCAAAGGAGTGATCGTGTGACAATCACCACTACTACACGACCCCAATACTCCATCACTTCACCTCCTCCACTTCCTACGAGATGAGGGTTGCGCTCAATGACTTGAATAAATAGGTCCTTCACCTATTTCAAAAGACAGACACATAAAAAACCAAGTGTTGTCATCTGTATTCAGAAAACACCAGAACTGATAGATTTCATTACGTAAGCCAGTTCATCATTATGATACAAGTCATAAACAGCCAACACCTTCTTCGCTTCCCTCCCTAAGATCAACCCCATCTCCTTCACTTTGTGACCGAAGCAAGTCTGGAACGGCCATTTCTTGGTTTTGGACAGAATTGTATAGATTGATCTCTTGAATCAAAATCACTCCTGTGCAGTGCATTTGTTTAGGGTTTAGATTCGTTTCTCATCCACACACAACCAAATTTACCAAAACCAGCAGAAACAGTTTTCACCCATAAACACCACCATCAACTTTGGGTGTTTCCAAAACTATTATAGGTTAACGACTTGAAGACTTTATTGGGTTTCGTTAAGCCAGACCCAACTATTTTCTCTATAGTTGCGTGTTCGGATCTTACTTGTTCTATTATATTGAGTATAATCTTCTCTAAGATTTGCTCGAGAATTATCTCTGATAGGTAAGATATAAAAAGTAATCACAAAGCTCTTCGTCTCAATCTTTGTGATTCCACAATAACTTCTTCTACTACCATGTAGTTAAGTTATTGTGAGGTGATTAATTTTTCTAGGATCTTCTTCGGAAATATAAGTTCAGATTAACAATTGGTTCTTGTTCACCTTGGTTTAACAAAATACGAAATTAAAAATTCGTAGGTTATTCTGTGGGAGACAATTTTGTCTATAAAATCTTCGACTTTCGGTCATAGAAACTTTTAGTTTTGGGTGAAATCCTCTAAGGGAATCAAGTGCGCAGAATTCGGCGTAGTTCTTGAGGCGTAAGGAACGCGACTGTACCTTAATCGGTATGAGACTTGGTTAGGTATCAGCTACATTCCAGTCCGAAGTTAACTTGTGGTAGGCTAGTGTCTGTAGCGGCTTAATACAGTGTGGTGTTCAAAACTGTACTAGGTCCTGGGGATTTTCTGCATTTGCGATTTACTCATTAAAAAAACTTCTGGTGTCTGTGTTATTTTTTTCCCGCATTATATTTGCTTATATAATTAAAATATCATAGGTTGTGTGTAGTTCAATCAATTGGTAAATCCGACTTTGTTTTTTGGATAGAAATTAATTGAAGCTTGGACATTGGTTTTTTATACCGTCCCAGTAATTCTCATTCCAATCAGTTTATAGATTTCATCATGTTGATTTGCTGATTGATTTGAGAAAGAGATATAACTCTTGGATATCTTTCCTTGATTGAGTATGACTGTCTAGTTGATTCTCTTGGAATTATATTGGAGTTAGTCCATACATATTTCCGAACGAAATATTGGGTGTGGTTGTTAGACCCCCTATTTTTCAATTGGTATCAGAGAAGGAAAACACGCTAAGACATCATAACTCTATGTAATCTTGTTAGAGCACTGCTCGGTCGAACTCGCAAGCATTGCTATCTCAAGCTTGTTGTAAAGTTTAGTTGGAAAAACTATAAGTCTTGATTTCTAGTCTACTAATAGCTAATTCTCGAACTAGGATAGAAAGTGTAGTTGATCTCTAGACTCCACGGCGTTCATCATGCAAATACGAAGAACTACTCAAGGAACTAGTGGACTTCATCGACAAAAAGGTATGTGGAGACTTGAATTTATCTATCACTCAAAAGTGTACTTTATCTCATATATTGAGACAAAAGTCGTATTTCTATATGGACTATGATTATACGCACGTACTATTTGGAGATGAGTTTATCCCGCTTATCTATTTCTCGAAATATGTGTTGGTAAGCTTTCGCTTTGGCCAAGTTCATCTTTACTAGTGACGAAGGTCATATTAGTTTCAATTACTTGAAAATTGCTTTGACGAAAAATAGTTTGTGAACAACAACTATATAACATCCTCTAAGAATGTTTCAATGGTTGAAATGAGAGTTTATAATATATAACCATGGTTGGATATAAACATTGTGAGACAACACATATGTGTGTAAGTCCAACAATCCTTGAACTAAAGTCCGCGTACCAGTACGCGCACTGTAGGAAGTTCATATCCCGTGAATTCTTACTGGAGTTTGTGAGATGAAAACAAACTTAGTCCGGTTACTTAAGTATGCATACCAGTATGCGTACTTAGGTTGGTTATTTTCTAAAAACGGTTTAATTCGTGAACTAAGACGTTTATATTTTAAGGAATTCAATATTTGCAAACCGTGGTTATAATGTTCATGGATTGATTCGAGTGAACAAAATTGTTTTGTTTCAATTGTGTCTTGTATACTTCTATAAGATCTAAGCAATTGAACAACTCTTTAACTAGTTCATTGGAGTCTTTTGAACTAGTTGTGGTAAAGAAGAATAAGGTTGATATGAAAGTGCTCATATGGATAACCTATGGTTAACTACTGTTGAACCAACGACTTGTAAACGTTTAGGTACGGTTACTCAAACCTAAATGAAGTTACATTTCATGTCTGTATAACAAGTTAAGTTCAATCTAACGGTTGAAATATATTAGCTCGAATCTAATCAGGTTGAAAAGGTAAGGGTACCCAAATATACCTCAAGCTAAAACTTTTCCTACCTATAAGTACTTTCTCCGAAAGTGATTGTGTATAGACTGAGTCGAGACAATACAACTAATCGGTTCACACTTCGTGTGATTGTCTATGGATACGAGATCGAGACAATACAACAACGAAGTATGTTTACTTGATATAAGGGTTCGGACTTAACCAAACACAATAGGATTGCTTATCAAGTAAATAGGAATTAATGTTTGTAATTTACTTTAATTATAATACGGAAAATAAAAGTAAATGACACAACAAGATTTTGTCAATGAGGAAACCTCAAATGCAGAAAAACCCCGGAACCTAGTCCAGAATTGAATACTCTCAGGATTAAGCCGCTACAAAAACATTACACCTAACTTCGTATAGTTGAGACCAAGTACATAACTCTATAGTATACCTAGTTCCGCATGTATTCCTACGCCTCCGACTTGTGAATAAGTCACGTACTTAGAAAAATCCCTTTGGTTCGTATTCCAAACAGTAAAGGAACAAGAAATCTATTTGGTATCAACTCTCTTCAACCAAGTGATATGAGTCAGGCAAAGGCTCTTCCATTTATCTCAACATAAACTCCTTCGTCGGGTCTAGATCTATCTTATGTTCAATCACCCTAAGGTAATCGGTTAAGATTAATCCAACAACACCTTTAATCCCAAGAACCATATTGATGCCGTTCTACTCAATTAATCAATCCAATCTACCACAAGGATAAACCGATTATTAATTGGATCCTCTTTTCCCAAACAAGTATTGTGCACATCAAAGATTATAAAACCCAAGTCAGATCTTCAATATCTTCTTTGTCTTCAGATCTTCTTAAATCTTCAATAAATACCTGCACACAATCACTTGAATCTCTTGTGATCCATCATGCACAGAACAAAGTCTGTTAACAATAGATTATCACAAGATCGTCTTTAAAACTAACAATAATCTAAACATCCCTGTCGAAACTCTGAACTAGTTTGAGTGAATCTTATATCAGAACAGAAGGTTCTCATGAATAAACAAACTAGGTGCAATCATATTTCAACCACCGTTACTCAATCAAATCAATCGAAAACAAAGATAAACCGCAATTATCTAGTTTCCCAGCAACGGGTCGTGCTAGAGCTTATCAATCCCGAAGAAGACTTTAAAACTAGCGGCCTTAAGAGATTTCACCTACTTAGATTACTCTCCTCTCAGATAGGCGGCTACACCAGTAACAATGACAAAAGAGGAAGTCAAATGTTATGAAGGATTAGTTTGCTAGAAAGGAAAACTTCGTGTATTTATAGACAAGGAAGTTAGGACACAAGGGAATTTCCAAAACTGAAAATATTCTCAAGATATTCATAAATGCACAGATTCGGTTTTCATAATTCCTGGAAATGCTCTTTCCAAAAATAACAATCGAAATCTCTCGGAAAATCTAATTAGTAAATGCACATTACTAATTCCATAATTTCCTACCAAGATAAATTAATAACCTTAATTAAAAGATTCTTAACTTACTTATATTTTGATCCTGGGATTTTCTTCCATTTAGAGTTTAAGGAATATCTTTGAAAAATTATAGAAATAAACAATCTCAGCACATGTTCAAAGTTTGTCGACATCTTTACTTTGTAAGTTCTCTTCCGCACTTACAATCTTGAAACCGATTTGCCACACTTCCAAACAAGTTTAGAATTGGTTCATATGACTTTCAAGAACTATGTGATTGATAAAACCAACATTCAATCACAATCATGGGTTTACGGTTCTACCAAAACAAGTTACGGTTCTACCTCCATGTGAGTACTACGTATAGTCACACTAGCTTCCCAAAAGATTCGATTGACTAGGTACTAGGATCGGTTCCCCATATATATATGGTATCTAACTTATATGTGTTGCACACCTTTACATGATCGGTTCCCTTTTCTTCTGTAAACTTGATGCACCCCATACAAGGATCGGTTCCCCTTAATGTACTGCACCCCTTGCAAGGATCGGTTCCCCTTCACCCCTTAAAAGGATCGGTTCCCCTTCACCCCTTACTAGGATCGGTTCTCCTCTTCTCATGGAAGACATAAACCGATACATACTTAGGTTTTTAATTAAGATTGGTTTTACTAATAAAAGTTATACCAATACAAAAGTCAGGCCTTTGTGAACAGTTCTACCAAGAACAAAACAAGTTGTGAGCAGCTCTACTTTATCACACATATTGGTTGTTCATAAGTTATGCAATGAATAATAAAACCAATAACACTAGGAAATTTTCTTTTCGGTTCACAAAACAAGTTTATGAACTTACTTCCTTAGAACACATGTAAACATTGTTCCCTAGGATGAAATCCTCTCCTTATACCCATACATAATCACAATAGCATTCAAATGATTACGGCGATGTCTTATCTACAAAGTTTAATGGTTAAGCAATAAACCTCGTATTGTATTCTTTAATACTATGTCTATCTAGAGTTCAAATATGCTTCGCAGTTATGTTTTCAATATGCACGACGTGAAAGATACGTCAGGTAATGAAACAGTTCAAGTCAGATATCACTAACCTCAAGTAGAAGATGATTGTTGTCGTTGTAGATCCTTGCTTCTTCACATGTTCAAGACTTCGCAATACTTGTAATGTCTCATATCCTAATGCTTTCAAGCTAACCTATACGAAGTTTAACTCTAGTACATAATCAAACGACTCTTAACATGAGTGTTCGTTCACTAAAATATGACAGCCAAACTTGACATACCAACGCTTGGTGGGTTCAACCGAGTAATGCTCTAACATATAGATAAAAACTCTTACATTCTATGGATAAAAAAATTAGAAGAATTTATTACACTCCGCTTGATTCCCGATTCAACAGCACAGTAAAACTGCTTACATTCAATCCTTGAAAATGTCGTTGCTGACATTATGATAATAAAGCTAATACTCCCCCTAAGGAAGATAGGTAGATATTCAATCCGCACGTCTTTGTTATACCAATAAATATGACATGTTACTCCCCCTTAGTTCTTGATTTCACTCTTTCGTTAGATATAACATTCAAGCACCAATGTTCTTTTCCCTAATGATACCAATTAATATAAAATCAATGCAAGTATCACCTGTTTACTCCATATATTTCTCCCCCTTTTTGTTACAAAATGACAAAGAAACGAAAAAATAAAGGAAAACACGAAAAGAATCTTACAAATCTAAGAATAGACTTGAAAACCTGTAGAGTTAGGCACGAGGGTTCCACACATCATGTTCTGATAACCACTATCAAAACCGAAACTACAAGTAGTCTTACTTTGATATGTTACCAAGGAAACATTTTCCCTAAACAATTTTTCCTATTTAGTTTAGCAAACCAAAACGACTAATTACATTAGTTCATTTGCTAAAATGATTGTTCAAAAACAACCGCTTAATTCGATAAGACCAAAATAAAGCATAAACTCTATTTTTCTCATCAGGTTCTAATTATCCATAAACTTAGACCTTTCAATTTCAAACAAACCAAATACTAGGTTAGTTAACTAGTATTTCTTTGTTTAGGAATTTGATTAGACTTGAATAACCGAAACCTCACTTTGATAAGACAAACTAAGATCACAATTAACTTAGTTTCTTATCCGGAATCTAATTGGACTAAACAACTTATCCCGTACACATATTATTTCGTTAAGCCATAAATTATTCATACACACCAATATAAATCAACTTGCAAAATTATTCACCTCAACCGGAAGCAATTGAATCAACATAAAACATTATAAGCACCGCAATTGCACCGTAATTTTTTAACCTATTATACAAAAGCAAAATACCAAAAAATTTCTTAACCGGAACCAATTAATTTACACACACATCAATTGTACCGCAATTTCGTAAGCCTAACCGATTGATACCATACAATAAAGTAAGATAATAATAGTTTTTCTTAACAGGAATCAATTGAAACACACATCCACACACACATCATGGGATAAAAATCAATTGAACCTAAATTTCGTTAAGCAAAAGAAACAAATATATATATATATAATATAAACTCAGGCTTTTCTTAAACAGGAAAACAATTAACTAACAAGATTGTTACCTCAAATTTCGCATCCACTCCTCCAATATGATTGCATCTTCGTCCAGGGAGAATTGATAACGAAATATCCCCACGTTGTCATCCTTATGCGTAAACAAAAGAATAACAACATACCTCAACCTTTACTAGAGAAAGGTTGAAAACTGGTTTTAACTATTGCAAGCAAAAGTTGAAAACCGTCGAAACACATATCCTTTTATGCTAAACCAAAACGATTCAACATATTGTGACTTTTTCACATACTGTTTCTATTAGAAGCCCTCATAATCCTTTGATAAAGCCTACCTAAAAGGGATAGAACTTAATCCCTCTAAATCAAAAAGTCACCCAAACTATGAGGGTTCACAACATATGAAATCGAACATTAAGGTAGTAAAACCAAAAACTTACATCTCATAAACATATATAAGTTCTACAATACTTACACATACGGGAAAACGAAACAATCCTTACACATTATTCTCAATAATATACATAATATTACATATCCATTTTTGGACATTAGTAAGAGATGTCCAAATCAGTGTTTTCTTCTTCCTCCTCAGAAGAGGTGTCTTTGTAACTTTCTGAGATAGCATTCAGAGCATAGGTAAGATCTGGATGTATTTCTGTTGCACGATTAATCAGGTCGATGATGCAGTTTTTCTTTCTCTCTAGTTTTCTCCTAAGAGATTGTGTATCCCCCTCAACTCATATAGTTGGAGGTGCATTGAAGACTTGTCCCCTCATAATGTTGAGAATTCCTTCACCTAGTTTCTTTGGAGTATTTTCCCTTGCATTAGGCCAAACAATTCCAAAAGAACTGCATATTCTTGTAATCAAACAAGCAAAACCAGGGGTTCTTCTTTTACCTCTTCGGATTGTGATCATTTGTCTGATCATTAGCCCACAGAAATCAAAAATTTTAACTCCTCGGACAAGATGGTAAACAAGTTCAGACACATCTCTAGTCCATTTTGTCTTATGCATATTGCTAGGACATAGATTAGCACAAGCCAGTTTCCCAAAGACTTTGAGATGAAATTCAACATTGTTGATAAGAAGAGAGCTACCTGGCCATACTCCACCAATTTTTGATGATATAGTGTTGTTGTCGACTCTTTACCTTTCATTCGAACATGGCAAGAAGGTATTCATGAAAGGATAGAGTATTAATTCTGAAAGTACTTGTTTGTTGACTTCAAACGACTTTGTAGCGATCATAGTACGAAAGGTACATCCTTCATAATTCATTTCATGCATGTTGGCATAAAATAGTTTTACAAGGTCCGTAGTTTCCTTGAAGGAGCTTTCATGAATTATACCCCATTCACGACTCTTTACAAAGTTCATATAATCTGTATCCGAAACTTTGGCAAATAACATTTCCATGATGGGTTCTTTCGTTGAACCGAATTTCATAAGACATTCATCAATCACAAAGTAATTTTGAGAACTAATATCATAGGTAAGACTAGGCATGTTTCCATAATTTATGTCCATGGTAGAGTAAATTATCGAATTTCTATTTGATCCTTCTCCTCTAACAAAGTTTCTATTTCCCCTAGCAAGATTATCCATTGAAATAGCAAGAGAAGTCAAGAACCACTTACAATCGGTAGAGTTTGTTGAAAGGTGAATATTCTTGCTTGCTATGATGTTGAATGAAATAATAGCAAATCTTTGTTTCTTTTGATGACTATAATCGAATGCTACAAGTTCCCTTGAATCGAACATGCAAGAAATATACGGAGTGAAATTTCGAACCTTTGTGAACTGTTGGAGTTTCTATAAACTCGATGAAGAAAGAGAAAGAGATATTTACATCCTTATTTGTTTTTATCACCAACTCTATCTTGTATTCGGATGTGGATCCGGATCCAGACACTAATAATCATTGATCGAAGGTTGATATGGGATAGCCAACAATCGGTTTCTTGGCCAATCTTAAATTGACTGTTTTTTGAAAAATTTAACACACTCGGTGTTGTGATGAAACTGTTAGTTAATGAAGTTTCACTGGACGTGTCGTGACTGATTTTAATAGACTCACAATCTGTATCAGAGTCATTACAAACTTCAAGAGAAAATTCTTCTGAATCGTTATAGAGAGAGTCTTCTAGAAGGCTATCGGATTCTTCAGAAATATAATTCATTAAATACTCATGAATGAGTTGATTTCCTTTAGAATTATTATTTTTCTTTGAGTAGCCCAGTTCTTTGAGGAACTCATCAACTTCATTTTGAACTCTACTAGAGTCTTCCAGGATCTTGAGTGTTTTAGATAGTGACTCATCTTCCTTTTGTTCATATATCTTAATCTCATTCTTTAAATCAGAGAGTTGTTTTTCCATTTCTACAAATTCAGAAAGTTTTCTGTTAATCTTGCAAGAAGCATCTTCAGTGAGATCAATATATAAGAGACATTCATCAAATGTCAAAAGTTCCTTGGAACGAAGCGACTCAACAATTTCAGTGTTTCACATCCCTTCAAACAATTTTGAGTTATCTAATCTTAATATTACGTTAACTGAATCAGACATTAGATTAAATTCTTATAGGTTGGATCGCACCAAACACAGATTCTTAGATCTTTTCGTGTTTTCCTGCTCTGATACCAATTGAAAAGGCAAGGGTACACAAATATACCTCAAGCTAAAACTTTTCATACCTATAAGTCCTTTCTTTGAAAGTGATTGTCTATAGACTGAGTCGAGCCAATACAACTAATCGGTTCACACTTTGTGTGATCGTCTATGGATACGAGATCGATACAATACAACAACGAAGTATGTTTACTTGATATAAGGGTTCGGACTTAACCAAACACAATAGGATTGCTTATCAAGTAAATAAGAATTAAAGTTTGTGTAATTTACTTTAATTATAATAAAAAAATTATAATGAGAAAAATAAAAGTAAATGACACAACAAGATTTTGTCAACGAGGAAATCTCAAATGCAGAAAAACCCCGGGACCTAGTCCAGAATTGAATACTCTCAGGATTAAGCCGCTACAAAAAATTACACCTAACATTGTATAGTTGAGACCAAGTACCTAACTCTATAGTATACCTAGTTCCGCCTGTATCCTTTGGTTCGTATTCCAAACAGTAAAGGAACAATAAATCTGTTTGGTATCAAATCTCTTCAACCAAGTGATATGAGTCAGACAAAAGCTCTTCCATTTATCTCAATATAAACTCCTTCGTCGGGTCTAGATCTATCTTATGTTCAATCACCCTAAGGTAATCGGTTAAGATTAAGACAACAACACCTTTAATCCGAAGAACCGTGTTGATGCCGATCTACTCAATTAATTAATCCAATCTACCACAAGGATAAGCTGATTATTAATTGGATCCTCATTTCCCAAAAAAAGTATTGTGCACACCAAAGATTATAAAACCCAAGTCAGATCTTCAATATCTTCTTTGTCTTCAAATCTTCTTAAATCTTCAATAAACACCTGCACACAATCACTTGAATCTCTTGTGATCAATCACGCACATAACGGAGTCTGTTAACAATGAATTATCACAAGATCGTATTTAGAACTAACAACAGTCTAAATATCCCTGACGAAACTCTAAACTAGTTTGAGTGAATCTTATATCAAAATAGAAGATTTTCAAGAATAAACAAACTAGGTGCAATCAAATTTCAACCGCCGTGGCCGTTTAGTCCATGGTCCATTGGATGGTCGGTGCAAGGCCAGAAATTGGAACACAGTTAGTCAATCAAATCAAGCGAAAACAAAGATAAACCGCAATTATCTAGTTTCCCAGCAACGGGTCGTGCTAGAGCTTCTCAATCCCAAAGAAGACTTTAAAACGAGCGACCGTAAGAGATTTCATCTAATTAGATTACTCTCCTCTCCGGTAGGCGGCTACACCGTAACAATGACAAAAGAAGTAGTCAAATGTTATGAAGGATTAGTTTGCTAGAAAGGCAAACTTCATGTATTTATAGACAAGGAAGTTTGGACACCAAGTAATTTCCAAAATCGAAAATATTCTCAAGATATTCATAAATGCACAGATTCGGTTTTCATAATTCCTGGAAATGCTCTTTCCAAAAATAACAATCGTAATCTCTCGGAAAATATAATTAGTAAATGCACATTACTAATTCCATAATTTCCTACCAAGATAAATTAATAACCTTAATTAAAAGATTCTTAACTTACTTATGTTTCGATCTTGGGATTTTCTTCCATTTAGCCTTTAAGGAATATCTTTGCACAATTATAGAAATAAACAATCTCAGCACGTGTTCTAAGTTTATCGACATCTTTACTTTGTAAGTTCTCTTTCACACTTACAATCTTGAAACCGATTTTCCACACTTCCAAACAAGTAGAATTGGTTCATCTGACTTTCAAGAACTATGTGATTGCTAAAACCAACATTCAATCACAATCATGGGTTTACGCTTCTACGAAAAGAATTTTCAGTTCTACCTCCATGTGAGTACTGCGCATAGTCACACTAGCTTCCCAAAATATTCGGTTGACTAGGTACTAGGATAGGTTCCCCACATATATATGGTATCTAACTTATATGTGTTGCACACCTTCACAGGATCGGTTCCCCTTTCTTCTGTAAACTTGTTGTACCCCATACAAGGATCGGTTCCCCTTAATGTACTGCACCCCTTACAAGGATTGGTTACCCTTCACCCCTTAAAAGGATCGGTTCCCATTCACCCCTTACTATAATCGGTTATCTTCACCCCTTACAAGGATCGGTTCCCCTCTTCCCATGGCAGACATAAACCGATACATACTAAGGTGATTACTTAAGATTGGTTTTACTAATAAAAGATATACCAATACGAAAGTCAAGCCTTTGTGAACAGTTCTAACAAGAACACAACAAATTGTGAGTGGTTCTACTTTATCACACATATTGGTTGTTCATAAGATATGCAATGAATAAAAAAACAATAATACCTGGCAATTTCCTTTTCGATTCACAAAACAAGATTATGAATTTACTTCCTTAGAACACATGTAAACATTGTTCCCTAGGATGAAATCCTCACCTTATACCCATACATAATCACAATAGCATTCAAATGATTATGACGATGTCTTATCTACAAAGTTTAATGGTTAAGCAATAAACCTCGTATTGTATTCTTTAATACTATGTCTATCTAGAGTTCAAATATGCTTCACAGTTATGTTTTCAATATGCACGACTTGAAAGATACGTTAGGGAATGAAACAGTTCAAGTCAAATATCACTAACCTCAAGTGGAAGGATGATTGTTGTTGTTGTAGCTCCTTGCTTCTTCACATCTTCAAGACTTCGCAATACTTGCAATGTCTCGTATCCTAATGCTTTCAAGCTAACCTATACGAAGTTTAACTCTAGTACATAATCAAGCGACTCTTAACATGAGTTTTGGTTCACTAAAATACTACAACCAAACTTGACATACCAACGCTTGGTGGGTTCAACCGAGCAATGCTCTAACAGAGGTTTTCATATAACAGTGAATATTGAATACTTTGTTACCAAGGTAACTTAAATTGCAAACCCTGATTTAAAGACTATATAAAGGAGAACTCAAACAACTGGGAAACCTAGGGGTGTCAATGGAAGAATATCCGTTGGATATTTGGAAATCCGATAGGTTAAGCGCTATCGGATATCTGATAATCGATAATATCCTATAAGATTTCAAAATCAGATATCGATTCTGATAGGCTAAGCTATCGGATATCGGATATTATACGATAATATCCGGTTCCGATAAAAATTGTTAAAAACCCTATAAAACATGTTCATAATTGAAATTTAAGTTCAATTTCTTAAAAATTTCATATCGATATCCGATATTTTCCTTACTCTTCTACTCGACTCTAATATGGTTAAGGTATATCGCAAATAAGTCCTTGTTCTATCAGCTATCAAATATTAACAATTCGGATGGAGCCTAATACGATTCCGATATGTTAAGCAAGAAATATCCGATAGAATATCCGGTTCGATATTCGATATCCGATAAAACGAATAAAATCCTATAGGATCTCGAATATTCGGAAAAAGATTCCGGATGCCGAACAGATATTGACAGGCCTAGAAAACCGAATCCCCACACCTTCTGTGTGATACTAGTTGTAAGCTAGAGTCTATTCTCCTTTAACCTTAGGTTTCTAATTGAGACCTTGTAGGTTAACGACTTAAGGACTTCATTTGGATTGTGAATCCATACCCAACTATCTTCTATATAGTTGCGTGATCTGATCTTGCTGTTTCTATCGTATTTGAGTACAATCGTAAGTATTGACTTGAGATTGATTTATCTGATAGGCAAGATATAAAAGTATTCACAAACATCTTCGTCTCATCGTTTGTGATTCCATAATATCTTGTTTCGCTAGTCGATTATTGTGAGGTGATTAATAATACTGACTTGTTCTTCGGGAATATAAGTATAGTTTATCAATTGGTTCATGTTCACCTTGATTTATCAAAATACGGAAGAAAACTCGTAGGTATTTCTGTGGGAAAAAAATTTATCTATTCCTGTAGACTTTTCTGTATGATACAGATTTGTTTATTAAAGTCTTCGACTTTAGTTCGTAGTAACTCTTAGTTGTGGGTGAGATCAGCTAAGGAATCAGAGATGTAGTATCCTGGTGGGATCAGAGACGTATGGAGCGCAACTGTACCTTGGATCAGTGTGAGATTGATTAAGGTTCAATTACAGTCCAGACCGAAGTTAGTTTGTAGTATGATAGTATCTGTAGCGGTTTTATACAGTGTGTGTTCAAACTGGACTAGGTCCCGGGGTTTTTCTGCATTTGTGGTTTCCTCGTTAACAAAACATCTTGTGTCTGTGTTATTTCTTTTCCGCATTATATTTTGTTATATAATTGAAATATCACAGGTTGTGCGTTGAATCAATCAATTGGAAAATCCAACCTTTGGTTGTTGATTGAAAATGATTGATCCTTGAATATTGGACTTTGGTACCATTCATGTGCTTTCTATTGTATTCAATTAGACTCGCAGATTTCTATTTGCTCGAGTAAGAATTGAATCGAGAAATTGAGATACAACTCCATGATATACTGTTTATTAAGATTGAGTCTGACTGTCTAGTTGATGCTCTTAAAAGTATATTGGAGTCTGTCCATACAGATTGCTAAGTGAAATATTGGGTGTGGTTGTTAGACCCCCTCTTTTTCAATTGGTATCAGAGCAGGCAAACACGTTTAAAGACCTTACAAGTCTGTGTTTGTAGCGATCTGACTCTATGGAAAGAAATTTTATCTCCAACGACGTACCACCAGTCTTCGATGGCTCAAACTACTTATGGTGGAAAATTGTTATGCGTGTTTTTCTTCAAGCTCGTGATTTTCAAACATGGGTACGCGTTTTTAATGGCTATGATCCTCCGGTTAATAAATAATACGATGTATCTATACCTAAGGATATTGGTAGATATAGTCCAGAAGAAATCTTTGCTGCAAAACAAAATTCTGACGGCTTAAAGGCTATCATATATGCCATTACCCCATATCTTCAGCATAATGTGACTATGTGCACAAAGTCTAAAGAAGCCTGGGATATCTTAGAAACCGTATTTGAGGGGAATACCAGTGAAAAGAAAGATAGGCTTCAAAACCTAAATTCTGATTAGGAAAACCTTCTTATGGAAGATGAAGAAACGTTTGATGAGTTTAATCACAAAGTTTCTGAAGTTTTTAATGCATCCTTTGTATTGGGTAAGACTATTCCTGAAAAGGACATTGTGATGAAAATTCTCAGATTGCTGCCATCCAGATACGATTCTAAGAAGCATGCCATTGTTGAAGGAAATAATCTCGCAACGCTCTCCAAAAATACTCTGGTTGGGAAGTTAAAGATCTTTGATCATGAGCATACGTCCAAATCTGGAAAGGATATTGCTTTCAAAACAAAAGAACACCAAGTTACTTGATAAAATTAAAGGTTTTTGCATCTTTGAAGATGATCTTTCTGAAGTCGATTCATCAGATGAAGATCTTGACAAGTCAGTCTCAATGATCACAAGACAGTTTAGGGATCTTCTTTTGAAGAGAAGTAAATGGTTTTCCAGAGATAAATCCAGGTCATGATGAAAGTGATGATGAGGATATGCCTCAGTGCTTTAAGTATAAAGGATTTGGCCATTTTGCAAATGATTGTCCAAATCGGAAAAAATACATTGGGAACAAAGGTCTAGCTGCAACTCTTGATGAAATGTCTGACCACTATGATTCTAATGAAGACGAAAAACCAAGTGCTGTCGTTCTTTGTGAAAATATTGATTTTTACAATTGTAGCAATACATATATCAATCTCGATATTCTTTCAGAAGAATACTCAACCAATCTGGAAGAAAAAATTGACCTTTCCTTTGGAAACCCTTTGTCTATTGTTTCAGGTTTCACTATGTGTCTAACAACTTGCACATCTCATGCGCCTGAATTATATCCCAGATTGACATGCTCGTGTTTTTCACTCAAAGGTCATGAACTATCAAGGTGTTACAAGTACAAACACAAATTGAGACATGTCAACAAACTTCAACGAAGAGATAATCGATTAGCAAACAATCTCAAACTTTTTCAAAACACCGCTGAGGTATGTAAGATTTTATCTTCGTCAAATAAGTTAGTTTCCAAGGATAAAATAATACCATTAGAGAGAAGTTCATGGTCTAAACGTCATGTGAAACGGGGTTCTATGAATTCCGATCGAAAAAGATATGGTGAACAGATTATTGTTCACCCCAGCAAAAATTAGATTGTGTTGGTAAGTGCATCTTGTCTCATGTGCCTGATCAACAGAGATAAGATATTGCACGTCCCAGGCTCTAGAAAAAGATTTTTTTTTTTGTTTCATTTTTTTTCTTTTGCTCTGAGAGCATGGAATCGTCTGGAATTCATGCCACTTCTCATATCTAATTGATTATGGAAAAATATTCTTTGTTTTCTAATAAAAAGGATTATTCTCGAAAATTCTACCCTTTTTAGGGTTTAAGTTATGCGTGAACGAACCTATGTTTAAAGGTTTCATAACCCTACATTCTTTTTTCCTTCTCTAAAACTCTTTTTATTCTTTAGACTGCTTGTTGAGTTTTGTGATTCTCTCACAAACCCGGTTGCTTATGGATACTCCAAGCATTATGTCTTCTGATAGAAAATATTTTAATATGATTGTTAATTCATCAATCATGAAGGAAAAATAAAGATCTCTAATACCTCCAACTTTTAAAATAAAAATAAGGAATGTGAGAAAGCCAAGGGCTGTTCCTTCAAACTGTCAGAAGTTTTCTGATGTTATTGAAGAGTTAAAGGAGACAAAGAAGGAGATTCAACAAATAAAGGCTTTTGTGTTTAAGAATCTTGAGATTCAGAAGACCCTAGTTCGACATCAGTCAAGAAGGTTCGTTGACATCAACTCCTACCTTCATGAACCTTATGTCACAATGGTTGTTGACGACAAGGAGTTCGGGGACGATAAAGAATTTTTCAAAGGTCTTAATGTCTAGGAAACTTCTTATGAGAATTTTATTCTTGTATTTTTTTAGAACGATTACTAGGGTTTGGAATAGCCGTTATTGTGATTACACATATCTATGTCCAACGTTTTCATCTTCATGCTTTTTAGATTCATTAATTTAAACTCTAAAATTATTTGGAAGATGATTTTGCAATATTAATGTTTTTGATTTCATATATTGCAATATGTTATGGGATATGTGTGTTTGCGTCCGTGAACTATGATTGTCCCATACGTGGTCAGAAGTTAAGTCTTTCGTATGTCGATATGCAAGTATTAATAAAGGATTGAATGAGCTTTTGAAAAAAAAAAGATAATCCTATTGTATGTCATTATGCATATACTGATGGAAGATAGGATGAGATTTTTTTTAAGAAAATTATGTATATTATATGTCATTGTGCAAATGGTAATGAAAAATAGAATGAATATTTTTGTATTCCGCAGTATTGATCTTCCCTGATCCATACTTTATATGTAAGTACTGTGCGGCTCCGTAAGTTCTCTTATGTTGAGCATTTCTGATTAAATTAATCATAAATTCTATTGTGGTTAATTTAATTGAGTTATTGGATACAAATTCATATTCTTATGTGATTTGTTAATGTCCAAAGAAATCCTTCTTTTCTTGTGAAAATAAGGTCGCTCTTGTTGTTCATTCGAGAATGACATTATATGGGGGAGAGTTCTTAAATGAACTTGTGTTTAACTGCCAAATCTTTGTGGGTAGTGCGGATGTGGAATATTTTATGGGTTATCTTGGATCCTTATGAACTCCTTGATGAAAGCATTTAGCTTCGGCTATATGATTGCATCTAAAAAGTTGATATGTGTTTTTTTTTGGTCATGAAGTGTCTCTATGGAAATTTCATGAGGATCCCAGTAGTTTTCGTAACTTTGCCAATTTTATTGACAAAACAGGGGAGAATTAACATGTAGTTCGTACTACAAATACATATGGTTTTTGGATCATTATGTAAGGGGGGGGGGG